>NW_026516420.1:0-49363 GCF_025602895.1 Polychytrium aggregatum
CGTGGTGCTTGAACACATGCTTGAAGAACAGCAGTGCAAGGTCAGGCGCGGAGCATGTCTCTGGCACGGCACAAAGTGTGCCATCTTGCTGAACCTGTCGACAAAGACAGCGATTGCATCGTGGTCCAACTTGGTCGTCGGTAGATGCGTGATGAGATCCATGGACATGCTGGTCCAGGGGCGGTCGGGAACAGGCAGGGGTTGCAGCAATCCTTGCTCTCGGGTCGTGCGTGACTTGACCATCTTGCAGGTATGGCAGGACTCGATGCATACTTCTCGACGGTGCGCTTCATTCCAGGCCAGTATGCGACTTTGGCCAGTCGGTCGTATGGTCTTCTCGACCTCCAACGTGTCCAGCGAGGGGCGAGTCGTGGACCTCTTGGAGCAACTTGGTCTTCAACGACGGAATGTCCGGCACACAGACACCGGCTGTCCTTCTTCAGGAGGAGCAGGCCATCACGCACTGTGTACTCGGATGATTCGTCGTCCTTGGGGAGCTTAGCACACCTTCGGAACAGTTCTCCGAACTGTTTGTCGTTGGCGATGTTGTCTCGGACAACATCCAGCATCGTGTTGTCGACACTGACAGTCGACTCGTACAGTGACGCCAATTGGTAGTCGGGGCGTCGGGACAGTGCGTCAGGCACCACATTGAGTTTGCCTTTCTGGTATACAACCTCGTAGTTGTACTCGGCGAGGAACTCCATCCATCGCGCTTGGCGTCGGCTCAGGTTCTTCTTGGTGTCGAGGTAACGCAGTGACTGGTGGTCCGTCACAATCTTGAAGGGCTTGGCGGTACCGTGGAGGTACACTCGGAACTTCTGCAGCGCGTAGATGATCGCAAGCTGCTCCTTCTCGTGCACGGGATAGTTGATCTCGTGTTGGGACAGTTTGCGCGACTCGAAGGCAACGGGCCTTCCCTCCTGCATCAAAACAGCTCCCACCGCAAAGTCGGAGGCGTCGGTGTGCACGGAGACATCCGTGTTCGGGTCGAACACAGCGAGGACAGGAGCGTTCGTCAAGGCGTGCTTGAGGGTCTCGAACGCTTGGCGTTGTGGGTGGTCCCACACGAAGGGGCACTCTTTGCGGAGTAGGTCTGTGAGTGGACCGGCAGTGCGCGCCAGATCGGGGATGAATCGGCGGTAGTAGTTGACGAGACCGAGAAACGACTGCACGTCAGAGACGCATGCGAGCGGCGGCCACTCGACCACAGACTTGACCTTGGCGGGGTCGACTTCGATTCCTCTTCCTGAGACAACGTGTCCCAGGAACGGGACTTGATTCTTGAAGAACTCACACTTGGACAGTTTGGCATACAACTTGTGCTCGCGTAGCTTGGCCAGCACGCGGGCGACATGACCTTCATGGGTCGCTTCATCCTTGCTGTACACAAGGATATCATCCAGGTACACGATGACAGAGTTGTCGAGCTCTTGGCGGAACACATCGTTCATCAGCTGCATGAACGTGGCAGGTGCGTTCGTCAATCCGAACGGCAGCACTAGGAACTCGTACAGTCCGTAGCGAGTCCTGAAGGCGGTCTTGTGGACATCATCCTCGTGGATGCGGATCTGATGGTAGCCTGAGCGGAGGTCTATCTTGCTAAAGACCTTTGCTCCACTCAGACGATCCATCAACTCGTCGATCCTGGGCAACGGGTAGGTGTTCTTGATGGTCTGTTTGTTTAGTGCGCGATAGTCGACGCACATCCTGAGATCACCTTCTTTCTTCTTGACAAAGAGCACTGGTGCACCATACGGTGACTGGCTCGGGCGGATGAACCCATGGGCGAGGAGGTCATCCAACTGGCGCTTGAGTTCGTCCATCTCCGTCAGCGACAGTTGGTACGTCGGTCTTGACGGAGGCGACGAGCCTGGTTCGATGTCGATGCGATGATCGACGGTGCGTTGGGGTGGCAGGCATTGTGGCAACTGGTCGGGGAATACGTCCTTGTACTCGTCGAGCAGCTTGGTCACCACAGGCGGGGGACCGGGACCGGCTTGGTCGGTGTCGTCGACCTCACGCACGACACAGAGGAACGACGTGTCCTTCTTGATCAGCCTCTTGAATTGCATGGCTGAGAGGAGAGGTGGCATGTTGGGTGAGGCCATGCCCTGCAGGACAATGTCAGGGCCAACACGGACAGTGCGGCCTTTCCAGTCGACGACTGGAGTCGGCTCGGCACGAGCAAGCCAGCTCATGCCGAGGATGGCATCGAACTTGGTGTCGATCACTTGGAACAACAGGACAGGATGGTACTTGGGATGGAGGGCCACTCGCAGGACCACTTGGTGTGTGCACTGCTGCACACGATCGTCTGCAAGCGCCACACTCATCGGCGACTTCTTCTTGGTTGCATGTATGTTGAGCTCCTGGAGCAAGCGTCTGCTGACAAAGTTGCAGCTTGCTCCAGAGTCCACCATCATTCGGACGGTGTGACCTTGGACGGTGGCAGGGAGGTACAGCAGGGACTCTTCATGGTCCTCCTGCACAGCCTCCTGCACCATGACTTGACTTGGGGGAACGGGCGACACTTGGTCTTGGTTGGCTTCATCACGGCCACTCGGACATTTTGGATAGGGTTCGGCCATTGCGGGGGCCTGCGGCGTCAGCACGCCATTGCACACGACGTCCACGGCTTGCGGACACATGTCGGAAGCATCCGACACACACGACTTGACAGGGGTGAGGGCACAGGCGGTCCTGTCCCTCAAGGGTTCTTGATTTTCTTTTTTGTTTTGGTTTTCAATTTTGGTTTTCTCTTCACGTTCGTGGAGAGGCAGGCGGCTTGCGCCACCATGCACCTCTCTGTAAGGAGTGAACAAGCGCAAGGACGAAGACCAAGTGCTTGGTATGAGCTTTATTAGCTTTTAGCCCCGAACACCAAAGAACAAGTTTTGTTCGAACTGGTGTTCAACATAGGCTCAGTGTTAGAGTCCAAAGGGGACTCAACGGCAAAAGAAGAAGTGAGCTCGAAGTGAGCTCAGGGAAAGCAAGGGTAGAGTCCGAAGTGGACTCGGAGAGGGAGCGAGGGAAGCAAAGATCCGTTCAAGATAAGACTTGTCTCGAAATGAGACGTGAGGAACACTCAGAGAATAAAGTAGAAGGCACTTTATTTAGTCCTATTTTGAACGCTAAGGTTCGACTACACATCGCGGGGGTCAGGCTATTTATAGACAAGTCCGGACTTGGCAGCGAAGGGCGGCCAAGGGAGGGAAAAGTGGGCGATCGAGCAGGGCGAAGGGGGCGATGCACGAACGAGGGCCGAGAAGGACCACCGAGACAGGCAGAGAACCAAAGCGAGAGAGGCGCAAGCAAAAGCGAAGCACCTGGCAGGAGAAACGTGCAAAGGCGAAGCAATGTGACTCAACGTCCAAGAAGCGGATTGGTCAAGTATAAGGTTGGGGCAAATGCATGCGAGATGAACAAGAGATCGGGGCGGTCAGGCAGGTCATGAGTCACCGGTGGGGGGACACATGACCGGCAGCCGAATTGCAACCAATCGCAGCAAGGCGCGTGCACAAACAAACCGGCGCGTGCGAAGAAGACAAAGGAAGCGGAGCAGCGCGGGAAAACGGAAGTGCGGAAGGAGCGGAAAAGACAGGCAAAAGGCGGAAAATCGGAGGGGAACTGCAAGGCTACACACAAACAAACAGAAAGGCAAAAGAATAGCCAAGTGTGCAGTCAAAGTGGAGAACAAGCAGGAGCTATCCCTAACATCATCCCCTTCCTTAGCGACGAACTCCGGACGTCGCCTTCGGCTTTGAGGGATAGCGAAGGTGGAAGTCAGCAACAAGATCAGTGGCGTGGGAAACATTGGCAGCGGGCTCCCAAGACCGGTCAGTCTCGGAATAGCCCTTCCACTGAACCAAGTACTGTAAGCGACCACGGAAGAGCCGAGAATCGAGAACAGTCTCGACCTCAAACTCTTCCTGGGAGTTAACAAGAATGGGAGGTGGTTCTGGTTGGGTGAACTCGGGAACAATGTCCTTCGTTCGGGGTTCAAGGAGGGATACATGGAAAACGGGGTGAACTTTAAGTGTGGAAGGGAGTTTAAGCTCAAAGGCAACGGGGTTGATGCGGCGAAGAACTTTAAAGGGGCCAAGCTTTTTCTGGTCAAGCTTGTTGGAGGGACGAAGGGTGCGAATGTGGCGACGATCCAGAAAAACGAGGTCGCCAACGGAGATGTCGGGAGTGGGGAGACGGGATTTGTTGGCCTGCACAGTGTAGGACTCTTGGGCAACCCGGAGGTTGGCCTTGAGATCCTCGAGAACGGTCTGAAGTCGGTCGACACGTTCTTCGGCAGAGGGCACAACAGAGGGATCACGAATGATAGAGGGATCGAAAATGGGGTGATGGCCATGGACTGCAAAGAAGGGAGTCATGCCAGTGGAGGTGTTTTCCGAGTTGTTGTAAGTGAACTCGGCAAGGGGAAGGTGAAGGGTCCAGTCGTCTTGCAGGTAATTGCAATGGATACGCAAATACTGCTCGATGACCTGGTTGAGAACCTCGGTCGAACCGTCGGTCTCGGGGTGGAAGGCAGAAGAAAGGGAAATCTTCGTCTTCAGAAGCTCATTGAAGCGCCTCCAGAAGGCCGAAGTAAACTGAGTTCCTCGGTCCGAAACAATAGACCGGGGACAACCATGCAAGCGGAAGATGTGGGAGAGGAAGAGTTCGGCGGTTTGCTCGCCTGTAACCGTCTTCGTGGTGGGCACAAAGTGTGCTTGTTTGGACAGGCGGTCCTTAACCACGAAGATCGAGTCAAAACCGTTCGAAGGTGGGAGATCCGTGATGAAGTCCATCGACAGGTCCCACCAACGTTCGGAAGGAACGGGGAGAGGATGAAGTAAACCATAAGGGGAGTGACGGGACGGCTTGGCTCGCTGGCACGCTTCACAATTAGCAATGAAGCGACGCACAGACTTACGAAGCCGGGGCCAGTGAAAGTCCCGGGAGACGAGCTCAACGGTCTTGGCAAGACCAAAGTGACCAGCGGCAGCGGAGCAGTGACGTTGCTCAAACACTTTGAGCTGGAGCTCGGGGGAAGGGACAACGATCAGGTCTTTAAAGTAAAGGAGACCGTCACGGAAGGAGTAATCGCCATCAAGACGTTTGGCGTTAAAGTCAGAAAGGAGGGAACAAGAAAGGGTGGCAGCTCGAATCTCGGAAAGAAAGTCGGGATTCGAGCCGATAACAGTGATGCTGTCGAGAGAAATAGACTCGAACAGCTGAAGGAAGTTGGTGGAGTGGAGGGAGTCACCAGGCTTTATCTCAAAGTCAGAACGGCGACTGAGAGCATCGGCTTTGGTGTTGAGACGACCAGGGCGGTGGTAAATGCGAAAAGCAAAGTCAGAAAGGAATTGGGCCCACCGGAACTGGCGGCGAGAAAGTTGAGAAGCGGCAGTGAACCGGGTAAGGTTCTGATGATCAGAGAAAACAAGAGTGGGAATATCAGGGTCGGCAGCCATCAAGTAATGACGCCAGGCGGTAAAGGAATCGACAATGGCGAGGAGCTCTTTGTCGTGAGTGTCATAATTCACCTCGGCGGGACGGAATTGCCGAGAGTGAAAAGCAACGGGGTGAAGAGCGCCGTCAGGGTCAAACTGAGAAAGGACGGCACCCAAAGCAAAGTCAGAAGCATCGGGCTCGATGACAGCGGGTTTAGAGAAATCAAAGTATCGAAGAATAGGTGCGGAAGTGAAGGAAAGTTTAAGAGAATCAAAAGCCTCTTGGGCCTCGGGAGACCAAGAGAAGGTGGAGGATTTGGTAGTGAGGGAAGTCAAAGGACGAGCAAGTGCGGAAAAGTCCTTGACGAAGCGGCGGTAAAAGTTTGCGAAACCAATAAAGACTTGGATATCGCGAGCAGAAGAGGGAACAGGCCAAAGGGAAACGGCCTCGACCTTGGCAGGGTCCATTTTGATGCCATCGGCAGAAATGATCATGCCGAGAAAGTCAACTTCAGAAAGGTCAAAAGAACACTTGGCCGGATTGACCTTAAGGGAGTGTTCACGAAGGCGAGAGAGAACAAGCTTAACATGCTCCTCATGCTCCTGGGGATCTTTTGAGAAGATCAGGATGTCGTCAAGATAAATGACAACACAGACACCAAGGAGGTCCGAGAAGATGTCGTTCATAAAAAACTGAAAAGCAGCGGGGGCATTCGAAAGACCAAAGGGGATAACATTGTACTCAAATGAGCCAGATTTGCAAACAAAAGCAGTCTTCCACTCATCGCCCTTCTTGACACGAACCAAGTGGTAAGCATCAGGAAGGTCGAGGTGTGAGAAGACGCGGGCAGAAGAAAGTTTATCCAGAAGATCCTGGAAGAGGGGAAGTGGGTAACGGTTCTTCTTCGTGATGGCATTGAGGCCTCGGTAGTCGACGCAAAGGCGAAGACCACCATTGGGCTTCTTCACGAAGAAGCAGGGAGCACCAACGGGAGAAGAGGATTTGGAGATCCAACCACGTGCGAGGGCGTTGGTCAGATACTCCGAAAGAGCAGATTCCTCGGCCGGGGACAAAGGATAGACTTTCCCCGGCTTTGGCAAACGAGGTTCCTTTCCATCCTCGGTCCGTACAAACTCAATGGACAAGTCATACGGACGATGAGGAGGCAAGGAAGAAGGAGGGTCAGACTTGAGGCTGAAAACGTCGCCAAACTCATTGTATTTGAGTGGGACGCCTCGAGAGTCAACAGGGGTGCCAGACTCGGCATACACCTTCGTCGTGAGCACGGACCTTATCGACACCGTAGGATACGTCTCCGGCGAAGGAGGACGGATATCCATTTGGGCAGCGAAAATGTCGAGCTTGTCTTCCCGTGCAAGACGGAGAAGACTCGCCGCATTAACGAGCTCAATGTCGGGTGAAGATAAAGCCGTTGGCTCTTCAGAAAGCGAAGCAGAGTCAAGGCGGGAAGAAAGGGAAGGCGAAGTGCCAAAGGAGGGAACCGGTGTAAGGGAAGGACCGGAGGGAGGAGGAGTCAAAGGCGAAGTGCCCGAAGGGGGAGGCGAGGAGCCGGAAGCGGACGGAGTGTCCAAGGAAGAAGCAGAGACATCCGCGAGGATGTGTCCATCAGCAAGGCAAGAGGGATCGGAGAATGAAAGGGAGAGGGACTTCCAATTAACAACTGGATTATGCAAGCGCATCCAGGGAAGACCAAGAGTGATGGGAGTGGTGGAGAGTCGAGTCACAAGAAAAGAAATCGACTCGGTGTGGGAACCAATGGTCAGAGTCAAAGGCGCGGTTTGGAAACGAATGAAACCGGCCGAAGAACCATCAGCAAGGGAAACGGAGTAAGGAGTAGAAAGAGGGATAAGAGAGAGTTTATGGAGATCGGCAAAGGCAGGATCAATGAGGGCAAGAGCGGAACATCCATCATCAATAAAAACAGAAAGGGAGATGGAGACCGGGCCAGAAAGACTCATGACGATAAGAGTGGCCGGAAGAAGAAGCTTATCGTCCGATAGTGACGAGTCAGAGGGGGAAGATGTTCGTATCGCCGAACAGACCACCTCGCTTACTTGCGAGGTGCTGCTCGGCTGTGAGCATTTCCCGAGTTCCGTTTGACCAGAACCGGGCACTGCTGAACATCGCGACTGCCGGGACAAGACTTTTCCCCGCAGTACAAGCAGAGACCCTGCTCACGACGTCGCTTTTTCTCGACGTCGGAGAGCTTAGCAGGGCGGACCGAGACAGAGTCAAGGTCCATGGGAGTGGGTGCAGAAGAGGAGGAAGAAGAAACATGCGCGGGAGAATGGTGGTGATGGGGAGCAGAGCGAGAAGAAGGAGGAGGAGGTTGGGAACGGGAGGAGACCTTGAGACGATGGAGGGCATCGTCGTACTCGACCGCTGCCTTGATCAACTCGGGCAAGGAAGCGGGAGCGGGGCGGAGACCGATGAGGTGGAACTTGACCTCAGACTTCAAACCCTCCTTGAAGAAGTGCATCTTGGTGGGTTCGTCAGTCTGGACGCGGGCGGCGAGCTGGACGAAGCGGGTGGCGAAGGCTTGGCAGGACTTGAGCTGGACCAAGCGTTTGAGGTCGTTCAAGGCCTTATCTTGCGAGGAGGCCGTGTCCTCACCGAAGGTCGACTTGAGGGCAACTTCAAAATCCGCGAAGGAAGCCGGGAAGCGGTTGGCCATATAAAAGGCGGCCTCGTACCATTTGAAAGCTTCGCCGCGGAGGAAGGAGGTGGCATAAAGGACCTTCTGGCGCTCGGGCGCAAAGAAGGCAGGATCGGCGAGGAAGACGAGGTGGCACTGGGCGAGGAAGGCCGTCGTCTCGTCGCGGGAACCTAGGAACTCCTTGGGCTTGTTCACCTGGTAGACCTGGCGGGGAGCGGCGGCGGGAGCTTGCAGATCTTGGATCTGACGATGGAGAGCAGCGTTCTGGGTCATGAGGGCGTTCATACGCTCCTCCATGCGCGCCAGGTACGCATTGAGATCTGCCGGGGGTGCAGCAGGCTCAGCCATCGGATCGACGAGGGAAAGAGAGGCGAAAGAAGAAGAAAGGCCGGGAAGCCAAGAGGGAGCGTTCAAAATGATGTTAGAGTCCAAAGGGGACTCAACGGCAAAAGAAGAAGTGAGCTCGAAGTGAGCTCAGGGAAAGCAAGGGTAGAGTCCGAAGTGGACTCGGAGAGGGAGCGAGGGAAGCAAAGATCCGTTCAAGATAAGACTTGTCTCGAAATGAGACGTGAGGAACACTCAGAGAATAAAGTAGAAGGCACTTTATTTAGTCCTATTTTGAACGCTAAGGTTCGACTACACATCGCGGGGGTCAGGCTATTTATAGACAAGTCCGGACTTGGCAGCGAAGGGCGGCCAAGGGAGGGAAAAGTGGGCGATCGAGCAGGGCGAAGGGGGCGATGCACGAACGAGGGCCGAGAAGGACCACCGAGACAGGCAGAGAACCAAAGCGAGAGAGGCGCAAGCAAAAGCGAAGCACCTGGCAGGAGAAACGTGCAAAGGCGAAGCAATGTGACTCAACGTCCAAGAAGCGGATTGGTCAAGTATAAGGTTGGGGCAAATGCATGCGAGATGAACAAGAGATCGGGGCGGTCAGGCAGGTCATGAGTCACCGGTGGGGGGACACATGACCGGCAGCCGAATTGCAACCAATCGCAGCAAGGCGCGTGCACAAACAAACCGGCGCGTGCGAAGAAGACAAAGGAAGCGGAGCAGCGCGGGAAAACGGAAGTGCGGAAGGAGCGGAAAAGACAGGCAAAAGGCGGAAAATCGGAGGGGAACTGCAAGGCTACACACAAACAAACAGAAAGGCAAAAGAATAGCCAAGTGTGCAGTCAAAGTGGAGAACAAGCAGGAGCTATCCCTAACACTCAGACATGCAGGGCTATTTATAGACCGGGAGAAGGTCGAGGGGCAAAAGTGGGCGAGAAGGGTGGAGCATCACAGAGAAGCGAGAAGGGGGTGCGAGAGTGGCTGGTGTGCAAGCGAGAGAGGCTTGGCACAGCCCGGGGACATGTGCCGAGCGGTGGGGGAGGCAGGAAACCAGTAGACGCGGGTGGCAACGGCGCGTGCTCATGCATGGGGGCAAACAAACACGTGGGGACTCATGATTGGTGCGGAGGGCGAGAGCATGCGGGACAATCTCATTGGTCCGTTGTGATGCTGGTCATCACACTATCTCCTCCTTAAACTACGGCGTGTTCCATCTTGAGTTCTCCTGGGGCCAGGCTTGTCTGGGTAGCGTCGGTGGTACTCCGCGGCCACCGTTGGGGCAAAGACAATGTCGGCGGGCTCCCAACTTCGATCGGTGACCGGGTAGCCTTTCCAATCGATGAGATAGTGCAGCTTTCCGCGCACGAACTTGGAGTCTAAGATCTCTTCGACCTCCCACTCCAAGTTCCCATCGATGACCACCGCAGGGGGCGGCGCTTGCACCCGACCCGGAAGCGAGTTCTTCTTGTAGGGCTCAAGAAGAGACACATGGAACACCGGGTGCACCTTTATGTCCTTTGGCAAGTCCAGGCGGAAAGCCAATGTCCCGACGGCCTCGAGGATGGTGAATGGTCCAATCCTCTGGTAATCCAGCTTCTTGCTTGGGCGAGTGGTGCTGATGTTACGAGTCAGCACCCAGACTTGATCGCCCGGACGCAAGTCGGGAGCCTGGGACCTCCGGAGATCTGAGAAGTGCTTGTAGTCAGACTTTGCCTTCTCAAGATTCTCCTTCAACAGTGCCAGGTTCCGCTGGAGATGTTCAACCCTCTCCGTGGCAGAGGGAACATCAGGGCCGCCAGCGACAACGGGGACTTCGAACCTTGGGTGGAACCCATAGGTTGCCAAGAATGGCGAGGCATGTGTTGACGAGTTCTCGAGGTTATTGTAAGAGAACTCGGCCAACGGCAGCAGCTCGGCCCAGTCATCTTGCTGATACGACGTGTAACAGCGCAGGTATTGGTTGATGACCTGGTTGACCCTCTCAGTCTGTCCATCGGTCTGGGGATGGAAGGCCGTGGACAGACTGGTTTGGATCCCGAGCTGCGTGCAGAGTGCCTTCCAGAACCGAGAGGTGAACTGACTTCCTCGGTCTGAAACCACTGTGTCGGGGAGGCCATGGAGACGAAAGACATTGTCGAGGAACAGTGACGCAGTCTCCTCCGCCGACGGCAGTGAACGCCAGGACATAAAGTGTGCCATCTTTGTGAGGCTGCATACCACCACAAAGATGCAGGTGTGACCCTTGGACTTTGGCAGATCAGTGATAAAGTCCATGGTCAGTGTCCCCCAGGGTCGATCGGCTGTCTGGAGTGGCAACAGGAACCCAAACGGCTTGTGTCGCGGAGCTTTCGAGCGTGCACAGGTGTCGCACGTCGAGACGTACTCTTTGACATCTTTCCGATAGGTTTGCCACCAAAACTGTCGCGATACCAGAGCCAGAGTCCGTCGGATGCCTGGATGACCCACAGCGACTGGGTCATGGCACGACTTGAGCGCCGGAACTCGGCACGACTCTGGGACCACAATCCTGTTCTGGAAGGTGAGGTACTGGCCATTCCAGACGAACTTCGGGTCACGACGGTATTTGTCTAGACCGGGATCCCGAGCCTGCTCTTCGGCTATGAGCTGCAGCAAATCCACAGGGTCACTGCGACTTGCAACCGAAGAGCGGGCGTCTCTGCTTCGGAGCACGCGTATCACCGCGGCAGGATCGAGAAGCAGAGGCGGATCCCTCGACACGGAGGCCGACGAAGGGATGTAGTCCGAGCGACGAGACAGGGCATCGGCCTTGCCGTTCCTCGCACCAGGACGGTACTGGATGCGGATGTCGAACCGAGACAAGAACTGGGACCACCGTGCATGACGCTGGTTTAGGATGCGAGCCGTTGCCAGGTACTCCAAGTTCTTGTGATCGGTCAGAACGGCAACGGGATGCTGGGCGCCTTCGAGGTAGTGTCGCCACGCCTCGAAAGCCTCCTTGATCGCCAACAGCTCTTTCTCGTATATGCTGTAGTTACGTTCAGCATTCGAGAGTGTCCGCGAATGGAACGAGCAAGGATGAAGGCGATCATCAGCACCCCGCTGGGAGAGCACGCATCCAAGCGCAAAGTCCGACGCATCTGACTCTACGACGAACGGCTTGGATGGGTCCGGATGCACCAGAACGGGCTCCGAAACGAAGGCATCCTTCAAGGATCTGAATGCTTTATCGGCTTCGCGGGACCACTGGAAGCCATGCGTCTTCCGGAAGAGCCGAGTCATGGGCCCCGCGATCTTTGCGTATCCATCGATGAAGCGTCGATAGAAGTTCGCAAACCCGACAAAGGATCGAAGATCCGAGATGTTGCGCGGTATGGGCCAATCCAAGATCGCAGAGAGCTTGGATCGCTCCATACCGATGCCCTCGGGCGAGACCATGAAACCAAGGAACGAGACCGAGGTTTTGGAGAACTCGCACTTCTCCAGCTTGCAATACAGCTTTGCAGCTCGGAGCTTCGAGAGGACCTGCTTGACGTGCTCTACATGCTGCGACGGATCAGCACTGTAGATCAAGATATCGTCAAGATACGCAATTGCGAACTGGTCCAACTCGGTGCGCAGGACGTCGTTGATGAAGTGCTGGAACGTCGCTGGCGCGTTGGTGAGCCCAAAGGGCATCACCAAGTACTCGAAGTGCCCATATCGAGTACGGAAAGCTGTCTTCCACTCGTCCCCGGAGCGGATGCGCAGCAGATTGTAGGCTCCACGAAGGTCCAGCTTAGTGAACACCTTCGCGCCTCGAAGTCGGTCCAGCAGCTCGCCGATCAGCGGTAAAGGGTAACGGTTCTTTACCGTGATACCGTTCAGTGCGCGGTAGTCAACGCAAAGACGAAGTGAGCCGTCCTTCTTCTTGACGAAGAGGATTGGTGAGCCTGCTGGGGACGACGAAGGACGAACGAATCCCTTGGCAAGATTCTCGTCGAGATAGTCACGCAGAGCGTGAAGTTCGGGCTCGGACAGTGAGTACAGAGGCCCGAACTTTGGCGACTTGCCCGGCTCCAAGTCAATGGGGCAGTCATAAGGGCGATGCGGAGGCAAGGAGTCAGCTTCCTGTTTAGAGAAAACAGACAGGAAGTCCTTGTACTCCGCAGGCACTTCGACAGTCGCAGTGCTCGGCTCGTCAGTGGGCAGGACATGGACCTGAAAGATGGTCAGGGGTTGCGTTCCATGCCTGCATGCATCCAAAGACTCGCGCATCGAGCGGTAATCAATGCTGCAGACGCGGAGAGGAGCGTCCGAGCTGAGAGGAGGGGCGTGGACAAGGTCAGAATAATGTTCGACGGTTACTTTATTCTGAACAATGTCCGAAGAACAAACAACAGGAGGAGGTACATCAAGGAGGGAAAGAGAACTGACAACAGAAGAAGGGGTTTGGGAAGAGCGAAGGGGTTCGGGAGGAACAAGACAAGAAGGGGAAGACGAAGGTGGGAGCGTAGGAGAGGAGCTTAGATCAATCAAAGGAGTGGAATCATCAAGAAGGGGAGTGACATTGGAGGAAGTGGAGCAAGACGAAAGAGAAGTAGTGCATGGAGAGGGGTCGGAATCAACAGAAGGAGGGAGACAAAGAAGACCGCGAGACCAGACAATCTTGGGCTCGGCGGTGCGCAACCAAGGAAAGCCAAGGATAAGTGGTTGATGTGGAGACCTGATCACATCGAACCGAAGGCGTTGCGAGACGTCCCCGAGAATCACCTCGAGTGGAGCAGTCTCGCGGAGGATGGGGCCAGACGACAGCGGCTTACCATCCACGCCTTCCACTGCCAAGGGCGAAGCCTTGGAGCAGGTGGGGACAGAGTGTCGAGCAACAAAGTCCTCGTCGATAAAGTTGCCAGAGGCACCAGAATCGACAAGTCCTTCGCACGACAGAGAATCACCAGAAGGAAGACGAACAGCGACGGGAACAACCAACGAGCAACGACGAACAGACGAAACACAAGACTTTGGTTCGGTACCAGCTTCGGCACCAGGGTTGCGGCTAGCACAGACAGTTAACTTTGCCGAGGGTTGGCAGGACAGCTCAGGTATTTGCACCTGTGGATGAGGTGCAGTTCCCAGTGACACCAGAGGTGCCACGGGTACTATGCCAGAGCTGAGAGTGTCCGCCGGTCCAGAGGCAAGGCGAAGCTGTCCGCACATCACTGCTTCCCCAGTACTTACCAAAGGCACCTTACCAATGTCTTCACTTTCGGAAGGCGGTGGGCACGGCTCCGGTTCAAGGCCTTCACTTAGAACCGGGCCTGGTCGTTTCCCGAACTGAAGTCTTGCACTTCTCCATCTTCGTAAACGATGGTGCGGATGATCCTCGGGCCGGGAGGTCCAGGGGGCGGTCCGGTAGCTCTGGTAGATCCAAACTTGACGGGGCAGTTTCGTACCAAGTGGCCCTTCTTGCCACAGTACAGGCAGAGTCCAAAGCGGCGGCGGCGTTGTTTCTCCTCGGCGGTCAGGGGTCCAGAGACGGCAGAGTCCACTTGCATGGGCTCGGAAACAATGTAGGAGGGGTGCGGCGGAGCGAGGACGGGCGCGGGAGCGATGGCGGGAACGGCAGCGGAGGCGGAACCAAAGGCGAACTGGGAAGACCGGTAGCGGGCAGGCGTGCTTCGGCGCTCTTGACGGCGCTCGCGGATTCGTGCATCGAGCTCGTTACAAAGCTCGATGTACTCCTCCAGATCTCGTGGCAGAGGGCGAACTCGCGAAAGTTCGTCTCTGACATCATCCGACAAGCCAAGTCGGAAGAACGAGATCTTTGCACCGTCGTTCCAAGTCGTATCGGCGGCAATACGAAGGAACTCGGATGCATAGACTGCGCACGGGCGGTTGCCCTGAGACAGTGTGGTGATCACTGACTCGGCAGTCCTGGCCCGATCAGGGTCGTCAAACACTTTGGAAAAGCGTTCTAGGAAATCGCCAAAAGAGTTGAGTCGGGGATCACCCATCTCAAGCATCGGAGTCGCCCACTGGAGAGCCGGTCCAGTGAGCAGACTAATGACGAATCCGACCTTAATCGGGTCAGCAGGGAACCGGTGGGGCTGCATTCGTATATACAGTTTGCACTGATTTACGAATGCCCGGAACCCTTGCCGGTTACCGTCGTAACGGTCCGGCATCTGCACGCTGTACCCAGCGGCAGGAGCATCGCGAGCTGTCCGGAGCTCGGCGAGCTCGGCCTCCAAGGCACGGAGGCGGTCCACGAGGGCAGGATCCATGGCGGGACTGGGACTGGGACTGGGAAAAAAAAAAAAAAGCGAGGAGGTTCAAGAACAGGAGAGCGAAGAGGGCTCAGACACAAGTGTGCTTGAGGTTCGGACAGGACTAGGAAAGGGGCGGGGCTAGGAGCGGAAGATACCAAGCAGGTGGTATCAGTAGAAGAGAGTTCGAACAAAGTGTAAGGAGTGAACAAGCGCAAGGACGAAGACCAAGTGCTTGGTATGAGCTTTATTAGCTTTTAGCCCCGAACACCAAAGAACAAGTTTTGTTCGAACTGGTGTTCAACATAGGCTCAGACATGCAGGGCTATTTATAGACCGGGAGAAGGTCGAGGGGCAAAAGTGGGCGAGAAGGGTGGAGCATCACAGAGAAGCGAGAAGGGGGTGCGAGAGTGGCTGGTGTGCAAGCGAGAGAGGCTTGGCACAGCCCGGGGACATGTGCCGAGCGGTGGGGGAGGCAGGAAACCAGTAGACGCGGGTGGCAACGGCGCGTGCTCATGCATGGGGGCAAACAAACACGTGGGGACTCATGATTGGTGCGGAGGGCGAGAGCATGCGGGACAATCTCATTGGTCCGTTGTGATGCTGGTCATCACACTCTCGCACGACGCACAACACTTGGTTTGTTTCTCCTTCGGGGGAGGGGGCGAGGTGAACTTCCTCTGGAGACGCGTGGACTGCATTGAGCAATCCACGGCGTTGGTCTCCTACTAGGGCTCCAGAGCCACCTAGTAGGGTCGGCCGTTTCCCGACTTCATGGGGCACTCCTTGGCCTGGTGTCCCGGTCGGTGACAGAAGAAGCAGGAACCATGGCGGAGGTCCTCCTGCTTCTGTCTGTCCTTGGGGGAGACAGTGGCAGCTTGCTGGAACCGGGAGCGGGGAGGGCCACGAGCCTCCATGGCGTTGACGTCAACGTCCATGGGCTCAGGCATGGGTCTTGCGGGCGGGGCCGGGCGAGGCGGACGGGCTGGGACGTGATGAGACCGATGGCCGCCTGCCAGCTGCGGGTAGAACTGGCGGCCATGGTACTGGACGTTGTCGAGGTTCTCGGCAACGTCCATCATCACGTCCAGGGACTTGCGGGCATCAGGGTTGCTGGCGATGTACTCTCTGATCTTGGGCTTGAGGCCCTTCTGGAAGAGGTACATCGCATCAGCAGAGCCCAGCTCCTCAATCTGGGAGGAGAGGTCTTCAAACTCCTCGATGTAGCGGGTCACAGAACCACGCTGCACGAGAGAGTATAGCTTGTCACGGGCAATGAGTTCAGCATTGGGGCTGCCGAAGCGGCGACGGAGGCGGTCCTTGAAGTCGTCAAACACACCTTCGCTCTGCTCGTCGAACCCTTGGCGGCGGTACCAACGGTACGCCTGGTCCTTTAAGCAGAGCTTGGCGGCGACGATGTGGTGGGTGGGGGCGACTTGGGCAGCATCGAGGTAGTCCTCGAGTTGCTGCAGCCAGTCCTCCACCGAGGAGGAGCGGCTCTTCCCAGTAAACACTGGGGCACGGAAGGTCTTGAGGAAGGCTTCCGGAAGTGGGCGGGGGTTGCTCATGGCAGGGGCAGGCTCCAGGGACAGAGAGGAGAGTCGGTCGGCAAGAGAGGCGGGATCCAGCTTGAGGATCTAGAAAGAGGACAAACAGGACGAAAACAAGACGAGGATTTCCGATGCTACCATGTAACGTCCACTACTGGGACGTTGGGGCAAGACGGGGAGGGAGGGGGTACAAGACAAGACAGGACGGGGCAGAACAGGGCGGTGCTAGGCTACTCTAGCGGACGGGTGAGCTCGGGGAGCACTTACGTTTATTCACGATAAAACCGAACTCCAGACAAACGGGGGGAACGGGGGCAACCCGCAGGTATACCCTGCGGTGGCCTGCCTGCGGTGCGTGAAAACGCAAAGCGCAGCACAGGTCACGACCCACTGCGCCGCGCAGTACGCGCAGTACGCGCAGCACAGCGTCGGAGATACCATCTCCTACACCGCCTCTCTTGCCGACCGACTCTCCTCTCTGTCCCTGGAGCCTGCCCCTGCCATGAGCAACCCCCGCCCACTTCCGGAAGCCTTCCTCAAGACCTTCCGTGCCCCAGTGTTTACTGGGAAGAGCCGCTCCTCCTCGGTGGAGGACTGGCTGCAGCAACTCGAGGACTACCTCGATGCTGCCCAAGTCGCCCCCACCCACCACATCGTCGCCGCCAAGCTCTGCTTAAAGGACCAGGCGTACCGTTGGTACCGCCGCCAAGGGTTCGACGTGTAACGTCCACTACTGGGACGTTGGGGCAAGACGGGGAGGGAGGGGGTACAAGACAAGACAGGACGGGGCAGAACAGGGCGGTGCTAGGCTACTCTAGCGGACGGGTGAGCTCGGGGAGCACTTACGTTTATTCACGATAAAACCGAACTCCAGACAAACGGGGGGAACGGGGGCAACCCGCAGGTATACCCTGCGGTGGCCTGCCTGCGGTGCGTGAAAACGCAAAGCGCAGCACAGGTCACGACCCACTGCGCCGCGCAGTACGCGCAGTACGCGCAGCACAGCGTCGGAGATACCATCTCCTACACTCCCACACTTAAGAAGGCTTCCTGCGAGGAGCCCTGCGTGTGCTCTTTATTTGGGGCTCCTCGAGGTGTTTACCGTATTTACTCAGCTCCTCGGGTGCATGGGACAAGTCCTCCAGTGTTTGCCATGTGTTGCCCGAGTGTGGGTAACCAACCCACTTGACATAAAACCGAAGTGACCCATCAGCCACTTTCTTGTGCCTCACGATCCTTTCGACTTCATATTCTTGAGTATAGTATTGTCCGAGGTCGTCTTCCAGTGGTGCGTCGTCCGGGACACCTTCGTCGGCGTCGGGGAACTGTGCTGGACTGCGGGTCGTGTGGCGACGCAGCTTGGACACATGGAAGACAGGATGGAGCTTGCTTCCAGGTGGCAAGTCCAACAGGTAGTTGAGGGGACTGGGTCGGGCCGCTATCTTGAACGGTCCTCGGTACTTGGGCAACAACTTCTTTGACTGGGCTTCGGGGACCTTGATGTTGTCGGCGTCCAGGTAGACAAGGTCTCCAACTTCAAAGGAGACATCCTGGTGTCGGCGGTCGTAGTACTTCGCCATCACTTGTTGCGCATCCGTGAGCGCGTCGGCGATCATCTTGTGTCGGACTTGATGATCTTTGACAAAGGCACTTGGTTTGGGAGGCAATCCAGCCGTGGACTCGGTCAGTGTCAAGGAGGTGGGAACATCAGGCTGGAATCCGTAGAGCGCCTCAAAGGGGCTCAAGCCAGTTGTGCTCGACTTGGCGGTGTTGTATGCAAACTCTGCATGACTCAGCTGTATGTCCCAGTCGTCTTGGCTGGTCGAGGCGTATGTCCTCAGGTATTGCTCGAGGGTGCGGATCGTCCGCTCGGACTGTCCATCCGTTTGTTGGTGGTGCGAGGTTGACATGTTCAGCTTGGTGCCGAGATGGTCGAACAGACTTGTCCAAAACAAGGAGGTGAATCGGGGGTCTCGATCACTGACGATGGACTTTGGGAGGCCGTGGTGCTTGAACACATGCTTGAAGAACAGCAGTGCAAGGTCAGGCGCGGAGCATGTCGTCTGGCACGGCACAAAGTGTGCCATCTTGCTGAACCTGTCGACAAAGACAGCGATTGCATCGTGGTCCAACTTGGTCGTCGGTAGATGCGTGATGAGATCCATGGACATGCTGGTCCAGGGGCGGTCGGGAACAGGCAGGGGTTGCAGCAATCCTTGCTCTCGGGTCGTGCGTGACTTGACCATCTTGCAGGTATGGCAGGACTCGATGTACTTCTCGACGGTGCGCTTCATTCCAGGCCAGTATGCGACTTTGGCCAGTCGGTCGTATGTCTTCTCGACTCCAAAGTGTCCAGCGAGGGGCGAGTCGTGGACCTCTTGGAGCAACTTGGTCTTCAACGACGGAATGTCCGGCACACAGACACGGCTGTCCTTCTTCAGGAGGAGCAGGCCATCACGCACTGTGTACTCGGATGATTCGTCGTCCTTGGGGAGCTTAGACACCTTTCGGAACAGTTCTCCGAACTGTTTGTCGTTGGCGATGTTGTCTCGGACAACATCCAGCATCGTGTTGTCGACACTGACAGTCGACTCGTACAGTGACGCCAATTGGTAGTCGGGGCGTCGGGACAGTGCGTCAGGCACCACATTGAGTTTGCCTTTCTGGTATACAACCTCGTAGTTGTACTCGGCGAGGAACTCCATCCATCGCGCTTGGCGTCGGCTCAGGTTCTTCTTGGTGTCGAGGTAACGCAGTGACTGGTGGTCCGTCACAATCTTGAAGGGCTTGGCGGTACCGTGGAGGTACACTCGGAACTTCTGCAGCGCGTAGATGATCGCAAGCTGCTCCTTCTCGTGCACGGGATAGTTGATCTCGTGTTGGGACAGTTTGCGCGACTCGAAGGCAACGGGCCTTCCCTCCTGCATCAAAACAGCTCCCACCGCAAAGTCGGAGGCGTCGGTGTGCACGGAGACATCCGTGTTCGGGTCGAACACAGCGAGGACAGGAGCGTTCGTCAAGGCGTGCTTGAGGGTCTCGAACGCTTGGCGTTGTGGGTGGTCCCACACGAAGGGGCACTCTTTGCGGAGTAGGTCTGTGAGTGGACCGGCAGTGCGCGCCAGATCGGGGATGAATCGGCGGTAGTAGTTGACGAGACCGAGAAACGACTGCACGTCAGAGACGCATGCGAGCGGCGGCCACTCGACCACAGACTTGACCTTGGCGGGGTCGACTTCGATTCCTCTTCCTGAGACAACGTGTCCCAGGAACGGGACTTGATTCTTGAAGAACTCACACTTGGACAGTTTGGCATACAACTTGTGCTCGCGTAGCTTGGCCAGCACGCGGGCGACATGACCTTCATGGGTCGCTTCATCCTTGCTGTACACAAGGATATCATCCAGGTACACGATGACAGAGTTGTCGAGCTCTTGGCGGAACACATCGTTCATCAGCTGCATGAACGTGGCAGGTGCGTTCGTCAATCCGAACGGCAGCACTAGGAACTCGTACAGTCCGTAGCGAGTCCTGAAGGCGGTCTTGTGGACATCATCCTCGTGGATGCGGATCTGATGGTAGCCTGAGCGGAGGTCTATCTTGCTAAAGACCTTTGCTCCACTCAGACGATCCATCAACTCGTCGATCCTGGGCAACGGGTAGGTGTTCTTGATGGTCTGTTTGTTTAGTGCGCGATAGTCGACGCACATCCTGAGATCACCTTCTTTCTTCTTGACAAAGAGCACTGGTGCACCATACGGTGACTGTGTAGGAGATGGTATCTCCGACGCTGTGCTGCGCGTACTGCGCGTACTGCGCGGCGCAGTGGGTCGTGACCTGTGCTGCGCTTTGCGTTTTCACGCACCGCAGGCAGGCCACCGCAGGGTATACCTGCGGGTTGCCCCCGTTCCCCCCGTTTGTCTGGAGTTCGGTTTTATCGTGAATAAACGTAAGTGCTCCCCGAGCTCACCCGTCCGCTAGAGTAGCCTAGCACCGCCCTGTTCTGCCCCGTCCTGTCTTGTCTTGTACCCCCTCCCTCCCCGTCTTGCCCCAACGTCCCAGTAGTGGACGTTACATGGTAGCATCGGAAATCCTCGTCTTGTTTTCGTCCTGTTTGTCCTCTTTCTAGATCCTCAAGCTGGATCCCGCCTCTCTTGCCGACCGACTCTCCTCTCTGTCCCTGGAGCCTGCCCCTGCCATGAGCAACCCCCGCCCACTTCCGGAAGCCTTCCTCAAGACCTTCCGTGCCCCAGTGTTTACTGGGAAGAGCCGCTCCTCCTCGGTGGAGGACTGGCTGCAGCAACTCGAGGACTACCTCGATGCTGCCCAAGTCGCCCCCACCCACCACATCGTCGCCGCCAAGCTCTGCTTAAAGGACCAGGCGTACCGTTGGTACCGCCGCCAAGGGTTCGACGAGCAGAGCGAAGGTGTGTTTGACGACTTCAAGGACCGCCTCCGTCGCCGCTTCGGCAGCCCCAATGCTGAACTCATTGCCCGTGACAAGCTATACTCTCTCGTGCAGCGTGGTTCTGTGACCCGCTACATCGAGGAGTTTGAAGACCTCTCCTCCCAGATTGAGGAGCTGGGCTCTGCTGATGCGATGTACCTCTTCCAGAAGGGCCTCAAGCCCAAGATCAGAGAGTACATCGCCAGCAACCCTGATGCCCGCAAGTCCCTGGACGTGATGATGGACGTTGCCGAGAACCTCGACAACGTCCAGTACCATGGCCGCCAGTTCTACCCGCAGCTGGCAGGCGGCCATCGGTCTCATCACGTCCCAGCCCGTCCGCCTCGCCCGGCCCCGCCCGCAAGACCCATGCCTGAGCCCATGGACGTTGACGTCAACGCCATGGAGGCTCGTGGCCCTCCCCGCTCCCGGTTCCAGCAAGCTGCCACTGTCTCCCCCAAGGACAGACAGAAGCAGGAGGACCTCCGCCATGGTTCCTGCTTCTTCTGTCACCGACCGGGACACCAGGCCAAGGAGTGCCCCATGAAGTCGGGAAACGGCCGACCCTACTAGGTGGCTCTGGAGCCCTAGTAGGAGACCAACGCCGTGGATTGCTCAATGCAGTCCACGCGTCTCCAGAGGAAGTTCACCTCGCCCCCTCCCCCGAAGGAGAAACAAACCAAGTGTTGTGCGTCGTGCGAGAGGTGCATGGTGGCGCAAGCCGCCTGCCTCTCCACGAACGTGAAGAGAAAACCAAAATTGAAAACCAAAACAAAAAAGAAAATCAAGAACCCTTGAGGGACAGGACCGCCTGTGCCCTCACCCCTGTCAAGTCGTGTGTGTCGGATGCTTCCGACATGTGTCCGCAAGCCGTGGACGTCGTGTGCAATGGCGTGCTGACGCCGCAGGCCCCCGCAATGGCCGAACCCTATCCAAAATGTCCGAGTGGCCGTGATGAAGCCAACCAAGACCAAGTGTCGCCCGTTCCCCCAAGTCAAGTCATGGTGCAGGAGGCTGTGCAGGAGGACTATGAAGAGTCCCTGCTGTACCTCCCTGCCACCGTCCAAGGTCACACCGTCCGAATGATGGTGGACTCTGGAGCAAGCTGCAACTTTGTCAGCAGACGCTTGCTCCAGGAGCTCAACATACATGCAACCAAGAAGAAGTCGCCGATGAGTGTGGCGCTTGCAGACGATCGTGTGCAGCAGTGCACACACCAAGTGGTCCTGCGAGTGGCCCTCCATCCCAAGTACCATCCTGTCCTGTTGTTCCAAGTGATCGACACCAAGTTCGATGCCATCCTCGGCATGAGCTGGCTTGCTCGTGCCGAGCCGACTCCAGTCGTCGACTGGAAAGGCCGCACTGTCCGTGTTGGCCCTGACATTGTCCTGCAGGGCATGGCCTCACCCAACATGCCACCTCTCCTCTCAGCCATGCAATTCAAGAGGCTGATCAAGAAGGACACGTCGTTCCTCTGTGTCGTGCGTGAGGTCGACGACACCGACCAAGCCGGTCCCGGTCCCCCGCCTGTGGTGACCAAGCTGCTCGACGAGTACAAGGACGTATTCCCCGACCAGTTGCCACAATGCCTGCCACCCCAACGCACCGTCGATCATCGCATCGACATCGAACCAGGCTCGTCGCCTCCGTCAAGACCGACGTACCAACTGTCGCTGACGGAGATGGACGAACTCAAGCGCCAGTTGGATGACCTCCTCGCCCATGGGTTCATCCGCCCGAGCCAGTCACCGTATGGTGCACCAGTGCTCTTTGTCAAGAAGAAAGAAGGTGATCTCAGGATGTGCGTCGACTATCGCGCACTGTGATGATCATGCACGTTGGGAACACGTGTGGACTGCTGCGCGTGATGCACCGTGAGTCATGTTTGTTTGTCTTGGCGTGTATTCCCTGATTGGCTGGCGCCGATGACTCTGACTTCGCCTCCGACTGCGCTGTGCTTCGCCCCTCTCGCTGGATGCTCCGCCTCCCTCGCACCCCCTTCTCGTCCATCGTTTGTCGCTCCACCCTTCTCGCCCACTTTCGCCCTTCGGTTTCCCTCTTGGCTATAAAGCCCCTCCTTTCTTCGCACCCATTTTGTATCTGCAGTTCGAACAACACTTGTTGTTATCTGATAAGTCGTAATATAGCTTATCGTTGTTCGCCAAGCACCTGGTCGTCCAGTGTCGTTGCTTGTCGTGGTCCTCACATATTGTTCGAACTCCCTCTCTCTGTCTGACCACCTGCTTGGCTGAGGCTTCGTTGCTGCCCTCATCCTTCTATTCTCTGTTGTCTTCTCTGCACTCTCCCCCCCGCCTCCATATCCCACATGGACCAACTCCAGGCCCAAATCGTTGCCCTCCAGGAGGAACTGGTCCTCCTCCGGACCACACACTCTTCCGCCGCCCCGCAGCTCCCGCACATGCCGACCCCGGACAAGTTCGACGGCACCAGGTCAAAGTTCCGCCCCTTCGTCAACCAGTGCCGCCTGCTCATGATGCTCCAGGCATCCAGGTTCCCGTCCGAGCAAGTCAAGGTGGGTTACGTCTTGAGTTTGCTCACTGGTCCGGCCCTCCAGTGGGCGACTCCCTTGATCGAGTCGAACGATCAAATCCTGCACTCGTTCGACTCGTTCATGGAACGCTTTCGCCAAGCGTTTGACGATCCCGACCGCACCCATACTGCCGAGCTGCTCCTTTCCTCCATGGCACAGGGCAACCGCTCGTGCATGGATTATGCCTCAGAGTTCCTCCGCGTTGCCGCCGACCTTCCATGGAACGACGAAGCCAAGATATCCGCCTTCCGCCGTGGCCTGTCGAGGGAGATCAAGCAGCGCCTCTCCTTCATCGACCCTCTCCCTCTCCGCTTGGTCCCGTTCGTCGAGCGTTGCCTCAAGATCGATGCACGCATCATCGAGCTCAACAACGAGCTCCGAAACACTGGCCCTGTTTCCTTCGGCACCCAGGCCTTCAACTCCCGCACCTCCGTCCTTCCAGCCGCCCGCCCAGGAGCCTCCGGTTCTCTACTCCGAGCCGATGCAGATCGACGCCGCCGTCGTCAGCCGCCTGACCCCCGAGGAGAAGAACCGCCGCTTTCCAGGAGCGCCTCTGCTTCCGCTGTGGCAAGCCCGGCCACGTCGCCAAGTCCTGCCCCCTCAAGTCCGGCTCCCGTGCTCCCGCCTCTGGTTCCCGCTTCCCTGGCTCCCGTCCTCAGGCTCCCGGCTCCCGTCCCCGTTCGAAGGTTGTCCGAACCATCGTCTACGATGATGGTGAGGAGGAACACTTCGAGTCGGGAAACGACCAGGCCCAGATCTAAGTGGAGGCTTAGATCTGGAGCCGTCCCCCCTTCCTCCAGAAGCAAGCGTCGATGGTAAGGAGCATGAGGTAAGTGTCGAGCGCATGGCTATGTGTGGAATGATCAATGTAGTCGGTGGTGGATCGCACTCTGTCAAACCCGCCTCTTCTAAGGGCACATCTGGCTCCCAGATGTCTTTGACAGAGCTCCCGATCTCCACACCACCTGCGAACTTGGTCATCTGCTCGAACCATGCTGCCGACACTGATCTCTGCTCCGAGCCTTCTTCGTGCGTTTCTTCGATTTCTTCTTCTTCTCCCGTTTTCTCCGCTTCTCTTGTTCTCCCTTCTGGTCGCTCCCTCTCTTGCCAACTTCTCGTCGATTCTGGTGCCTCCGGCAACTTCATCGACGAGAGCTTTGTTGACCGCTTCTCGGTCCCCCTCGTTTCCAAATCCACTCCCCTCCCTGTCCAAGGTGTCGATGGCCAGCCACTTTCTTCCGGCCCCATCACTTTTGAGACGGAACCCCTCAAGATTGTTCTTGGGGACTACACTCAACACCTTTCCTTTGATGTCATTAAGTCTCCCCACCAACCTGTTATCCTTGGCTATCCCTGGCTGCAGTCCATCGAACCCAGGTTCCACTGGGCTCGTGGACTCCTTTGCCTTCCCCGTCCTGCAAACCACATCCTCAAGGTTGTGGATGCCTCTTCCCTCCCTTCCGTTTCTTCCGTTTCTCCTTCTCCCCTTCCTCTTGTTGGCGACACACCCAATGTTTTCCCTCGTGCCTCTACCGACACCACTGTGGTGCTCGCTTCTTCGCCTCGCACCGTTTGTACTCGCGAAGATGATCAGAATAAAGTGATCGCTCAACGTTATTCTGATTGTGTTCCGAGTGAGGTGCCCTGTTCCTGTGCTGCTCGTCCTGGTCCCTCCGGTCTCGTCTCCGTCCGTCCTGGTCTCCCCGGTCCCGTTGCTCCCAGCCCCGCTCCTGTCCGTGTCCAAGCGATCAGGTACAAGTCGTTGGAGCAGTCCGTCCTCGACAGACAGTCTAGCCCCGAACCCCTGACTGTGTTCCAAGTCCTCGTCCTTCCTGCCACCGATCCGGATCCGACGCCCCTCTCGACGTCGATCCCCGAGGAGTACAAGTCGTTTGGCTCAGTCTTCTCGAAGCAGGAAGCCGACTCGTTGCCCCCGCACCGGACGTACGACTGCCCGATCGACCTGGAGCCCGGCAAGACCCCCAAGTTCGGACCGCTCTACTCCCTGTCAGAGCCCGAACTCAAGGCCCTTCGTGAATACCTCGACGACAACCTCGTCAAAGGGTTCATCCGTTCCTTCGTCCTCTCCCGCCGGTTCCCCGATCCTTTTCGTCAAGAAGAAGGACGGCTCTCTGCGTCTCTGCGTGGACTATCGCGCATTGAACACGATCACGGTCAAGAATCGTTATCCCTTACCGTTGATCAACGAGATGCTGGACCGAGTTCGGGACGCGAAGGTGTTCACGAAGCTGGACCTCCGCGGGGCCTACAACCTGCTGCGTATCCGCGCAGGCGACGAGTGGAAGACGGCCTTTCGCACTCGTTACGGCCAGTTCGAGTACTTGGTGATGCCCTTTGGACTCACCAATGCTCCGGCCACCTTCCAGCACTTCATCAACGATGTCCTTCGTGATGAACTGGACAACTTTGCGATTGCCTACCTTGACGACATTTTGATTTACAGCGCTGACCCCACTCAGCATGCAAATCACGTCAAGCAGGTCCTGGCCAAGCTCCAGGCTGCAAAGTTGTACTGCAAGCTGGAGAAGTGCGAGTTCTCCAAGGACAAGGTCTCGTTCCTCGGCTACGTCATCTCGCCCAAGGGTATCGAGATGGAACGAGCAAAGCTCTCCGCCATTGTCGACTGGCCCGTCCCCCGCAATGTCTCCGACCTTCGCTCCTTCATTGGGTTCTCGAACTTTTACCGTCGCTTCATTGACGGATATGCCAAGATCGCCGGTCCGCTCACGCTCCTGTTCAAGAAGTCCCAGGTCTTCCGCTGGTCCCCCGACGCCCACAAGGCTTTCCAGTCCCTCAAGGAAGCCTTCGTCTCCGAGCCCGTCCTTGCGCACCCCGACCCATCCAAGCCCTTTGTCGTGGAGTCTGATGCCTCAGACTTTGCGATCGGATGCGTCCTGTCCCAGCGCGGCTCCGATGGCCACCTGCACCCGTGCTCCTTTCACTCCCGCACGCTCATGGATGCTGAACGCAACTACAGCATCTATGAGAAGGAGCTCTTGGCCATCAAGGAGGCTTTCGAGGTCTGGCGACACTACCTCGAAGGTGCCCAACACCCAGTCCAAGTCCTTACCGACCACAAGAACTTGGAATACCTGGCGTCGGCCCGCATCCTCAACCAGCGACACGCCCGGTGGTCGCAGTTCCTGTCTCGGTTCGACCTCCGGATTCAATACCTCCCCGGTCCAAAGAACGGCAAGGCCGACGCTCTCTCCCGCCGCCCGGACTATGTCCCTCCGTCCGCACCTGTGTCCAAGGAGCCTCCCCCGTTGCTGCCACCTTCGTCGTTCGCCTGTGCCGTCCGTCGCTCCTCGGATGCAAGTTCCACTCGCCCTGTGGACTTGCTCAAGCTCATTGCCGAGGAGCAACCAAAGGACCCGTCCCTGGACCAGCTCCGCAACGATCCCAAGTATGTCCTGAAGGATGATCTCCTCACCTTCATGGACAAGATCGTTGTGCCCGAGTCGTGTCGAGTCCCCGTCCTCAAGTCATGCCACGATCCTGTCGCTGTTGGACATCCTGGCATTCGGCGGACTCGGGCACTGATCTCGAGGCAGTTCTGGTGGCCCTCAATCCGCAAGGATGTCCAGGCTTATGTCTCGACGTGTGACACTTGTGCACGCTCGAAAGTCCCTCGACATAAGCCGTTTGGATACTTGCAGCCCCTCCCGACGGCATCGCGACCCTGGTCTCTGGTGACGATGGACTTTATCACCGACCTCCCCGAGTCCAACGGCAAGACTTGCATCTTTGTCGTCGTCGATAGCCTGACCAAGATGGCCCACTTCCTTCCCTGTCGGTCCCTCCCAAGTGCCGAGGAAACAGCGTCGCTGTTCCTCGACAACATCTTCCGTCTCCACGGTCTCCCGGACAACATCGTCTCGGACCGAGGAAGCCAGTTCACCTCGCGGTTCTGGCAGGCCCTGTGCTCGGAACTCGGCATCAAGACCAGTCTGTCCACGGCGTTCCACCCCCAAACCGATGGACAGACTGAGCGGGTCAACCAAGTCATCAACCAGCATCTCCGCTGCTACACCTCGTACCAGCAGGATGACTGGGCGATGCTACTTCCGCTCGCCGAGTTCTCATACAACAACCTCGAGCACACCTCGACCAAGGCCTCCCCGTTCCTGGCGACTTACGGCTTCAACCCCCGATTCGAGTCTCCGGTCCTTCCTTCCAGCCTCGATGTCCCCTCCGCGACCGACCGAGTCGAACACCTTCGGCACAACTTGGCGTTGCTGAAGGAGAACCTCGAGAAGGCCAAGGCGGACTACAAGCGCTTTGCGGATGCCCACAAGTCCGACGCTCCCAAGTTCGCTCCTGGCGATCAAGTCTGGGTCCTAACACGCAACATCAAGACCACCCGTCCAAGCAAGAAGTTGGACTACCAGCGCATCGGACCCTACAAGATCGTCGAAGCCATCGGTTCCCTCGCCTTCCGCCTCGACCTTCCCAAGGATCTCAAGATCCATCCGGTGTTCCATGTCTCCCTCCTCGAGCCCCACAAGTCGAACACCCTCCCCGGCCGCATCCAAGACCCTCCTCCGCCAGTCCGCGTCGACGACCACTTGGAGTATGAAGTTCAGGAGATCCTCGACTCCAAGCTGGTCCGCGGTAAGTTGAGCTATTTCGTTGATTGGAAGGGCTACTCGACTGATCATCGCAGCTGGGAGCCCGCCAACTACGTTAACGCTCCCGACAAGATAGCCGACTTCCACCGCCGGTACCCCGACAAGCCTGGACTTATTGTTCGCAGGAGTGGCCGTAGTTTGGGGAGGGGATGATGTGATGATCATGCACGTTGGGAACACGTGTGGACTGCTGCGCGTGATGCACCGTGAGTCATGTTTGTTTGTCTTGGCGTGTATTCCCTGATTGGCTGGCGCCGATGACTCTTACTTCGCCTCCGACTGCGCTGTGCTTCGCCCCTCTCTCTAGCAGCTCCGCCTCCCTCGCACCCCCATCTCGTCCCTCGTTTGTCGCTCCACCCCTCTCGCCCACTTTCGCCCTTCGGTTTCCCTCTTGGCTATAAAGCCCCTCCTTTCTTGCACCCATTTTGTATCTGCAGTTCGAACAACACTTGTTGTCATCTGATAAGTCGTAATATAGCTTATCGTTGTTCGCCAAGCACCTGGTCGTCCAGTGTCGTTGCTTGTCGTGGTCCTCACAGTCGACTATCGCGCACTAAACAAACAGACCATCAAGAACACCTACCCGTTGCCCAGGATCGACGAGTTGATGGATCGTCTGAGTGGAGCAAAGGTCTTTAGCAAGATAGACCTCCGCTCAGGCTACCATCAGATCCGCATCCACGAGGATGATGTCCACAAGACCGCCTTCAGGACTCGCTACGGACTGTACGAGTTCCTAGTGCTGCCGTTCGGATTGACGAACGCACCTGCCACGTTCATGCAGCTGATGAACGATGTGTTCCGCCAAGAGCTCGACAACTCTGTCATCGTGTACCTGGATGATATCCTTGTGTACAGCAAGGATGAAGCGACCCATGAAGGTCATGTCGCCCGCGTGCTGGCCAAGCTACGCGAGCACAAGTTGTATGCCAAACTGTCCAAGTGTGAGTTCTTCAAGAATCAAGTCCCGTTCCTGGGACACGTTGTCTCAGGAAGAGGAATCGAAGTCGACCCCGCCAAGGTCAAGTCTGTGGTCGAGTGGCCGCCGCTCGCATGCGTCTCTGACGTGCAGTCGTTTCTCGGTCTCGTCAACTACTACCGCCGATTCATCCCCGATCTGGCGCGCACTGCCGGTCCACTCACAGACCTACTCCGCAAAGAGTGCCCCTTCGTGTGGGACCACCCACAACGCCAAGCGTTCGAGACCCTCAAGCACGCCTTGACGAACGCTCCTGTCCTCGCTGTGTTCGACCCGAACACGGATGTCTCCGTGCACACCGACGCCTCCGACTTTGCGGTGGGAGCTGTTTTGATGCAGGAGGGAAGGCCCGTTGCCTTCGAGTCGCGCAAACTGTCCCAACACGAGATCAACTATCCCGTGCACGAGAAGGAGCAGCTTGCGATCATCTACGCGCTGCAGAAGTTCCGAGTGTACCTCCACGGTACCGCCAAGCCCTTCAAGATTGTGACGGACCACCAGTCACTGCGTTACCTCGACACCAAGAAGAACCTGAGCCGACGCCAAGCGCGATGGATGGAGTTCCTCGCCGAGTACAACTACGAGGTTGTATACCAGAAAGGCAAACTCAATGTGGTGCCTGACGCACTGTCCCGACGCCCCGACTACCAATTGGCGTCACTGTACGAGTCGACTGTCAGTGTCGACAACACGATGCTGGATGTTGTCCGAGACAACATCGCCAACGACAAACAGTTCGGAGAACTGTTCCGAAAGGTGTCTAAGCTCCCCAAGGACGACGAATCATCCGAGTACACAGTGCGTGATGGCCTGCTCCTCCTGAAGAAGGACAGCCGTGTCTGTGTGCCGGACATTCCGTCGTTGAAGACCAAGTTGCTCCAAGAGGTCCACGACTCGCCCCTCGCTGGACACTTTGGAGTCGAGAAGACATACGACCGACTGGCCAAAGTCGCATACTGGCCTGGAATGAAGCGCACCGTCGAGAAGTACATCGAGTCCTGCCATACCTGCAAGATGGTCAAGTCACGCACGACCCGAGAGCAAGGATTGCTGCAACCCCTGCCTGTTCCCGACCGCCCCTGGACCAGCATGTCCATGGATCTCATCACGCATCTACCGACGACCAAGTTGGACCACGATGCAATCGCTGTCTTTGTCGACAGGTTCAGCAAGATGGCACACTTTGTGCCGTGCCAGACGACATGCTCCGCGCCTGACCTTGCACTGCTGTTCTTCAAGCATGTGTTCAAGCACCACGGCCTCCCAAAGTCCATCGTCAGTGATCGAGACCCCCGATTCACCTCCTTGTTTTGGACAAGTCTGTTCGACCATCTCGGCACCAAGCTGAACATGTCAACCTCGCACCACCAACAAACGGATGGACAGTCCGAGCGGACGATCCGCACCCTCGAGCAATACCTGAGGACATACGCCTCGACCAGCCAAGACGACTGGGACATACAGCTGAGTCATGCAGAGTTTGCATACAACACCGCCAAGTCGAGCACAACTGGCTTGAGCCCCTTTGAGGCGCTCTACGGATTCCAGCCTGATGTTCCCACCTCCTTGACACTGACCGAGTCCACGGCTGGATTGCCTCCCAAACCAAGTGCCTTTGTCAAAGATCATCAAGTCCGACACAAGATGATCGCCGACGCGCTCACGGATGCGCAACAAGTGATGGCGAAGTACTACGACCGCCGACACCAGGATGTCTCCTTTGAAGTTGGAGACCTTGTCTACCTGGACGCCGACAACATCAAGGTCCCCGAAGCCCAGTCAAAGAAGTTGTTGCCCAAGTACCGAGGACCGTTCAAGATAGCGGCCCGACCCAGTCCCCTCAACTACCTGTTGGACTTGCCACCTGGAAGCAAGCTCCATCCTGTCTTCCATGTGTCCAAGCTGCGTCGCCACACGACCCGCAGTCCAGCACAGTTCCCCGACGCCGACGAAGGTGTCCCGGACGACGCACCACTGGAAGACGACCTCGGACAATACTATACTCAAGAATATGAAGTCGAAAGGATCGTGAGGCACAAGAAAGTGGCTGATGGGTCACTTCGGTTTTATGTCAAGTGGGTTGGTTACCCACACTCGGGCAACACATGGCAAACACTGGAGGACTTGTCCCATGCACCCGAGGAGCTGAGTAAATACGGTAAACACCTCGAGGAGCCCCAAATAAAGAGCACACGCAGGGCTCCTCGCAGGAAGCCTTCTTAAGTGTGGGAGTGTAGGAGATGGTATCTCCGACGCTGTGCTGCGCGTACTGCGCGTACTGCGCGGCGCAGTGGGTCGTGACCTGTGCTGCGCTTTGCGTTTTCACGCACCGCAGGCAGGCCACCGCAGGGTATACCTGCGGGTTGCCCCCGTTCCCCCCGTTTGTCTGGAGTTCGGTTTTATCGTGAATAAACGTAAGTGCTCCCCGAGCTCACCCGTCCGCTAGAGTAGCCTAGCACCGCCCTGTTCTGCCCCGTCCTGTCTTGTCTTGTACCCCCTCCCTCCCCGTCTTGCCCCAACGTCCCAGTAGTGGACGTTACAGTCGACGCACATCCTGAGATCACCTTCTTTCTTCTTGACAAAGAGCACTGGTGCACCATACGGTGACTGTGTAGGAGATGGTATCTCCGACGCTGTGCTGCGCGTACTGCGCGTACTGCGCGGCGCAGTGGGTCGTGACCTGTGCTGCGCTTTGCGTTTTCACGCACCGCAGGCAGGCCACCGCAGGGTATACCTGCGGGTTGCCCCCGTTCCCCCCGTTTGTCTGGAGTTCGGTTTTATCGTGAATAAACGTAAGTGCTCCCCGAGCTCACCCGTCCGCTAGAGTAGCCTAGCACCGCCCTGTTCTGCCCCGTCCTGTCTTGTCTTGTACCCCCTCCCTCCCCGTCTTGCCCCAACGTCCCAGTAGTGGACGTTACATGGTAGCATCGGAAATCCTCGTCTTGTTTTCGTCCTGTTTGTCCTCTTTCTAGATCCTCAAGCTGGATCCCGCCTCTCTTGCCGACCGACTCTCCTCTCTGTCCCTGGAGCCTGCCCCTGCCATGAGCAACCCCCGCCCACTTCCGGAAGCCTTCCTCAAGACCTTCCGTGCCCCAGTGTTTACTGGGAAGAGCCGCTCCTCCTCGGTGGAGGACTGGCTGCAGCAACTCGAGGACTACCTCGATGCTGCCCAAGTCGCCCCCACCCACCACATCGTCGCCGCCAAGCTCTGCTTAAAGGACCAGGCGTACCGTTGGTACCGCCGCCAAGGGTTCGACGAGCAGAGCGAAGGTGTGTTTGACGACTTCAAGGACCGCCTCCGTCGCCGCTTCGGCAGCCCCAATGCTGAACTCATTGCCCGTGACAAGCTATACTCTCTCGTGCAGCGTGGTTCTGTGACCCGCTACATCGAGGAGTTTGAAGACCTCTCCTCCCAGATTGAGGAGCTGGGCTCTGCTGATGCGATGTACCTCTTCCAGAAGGGCCTCAAGCCCAAGATCAGAGAGTACATCGCCAGCAACCCTGATGCCCGCAAGTCCCTGGACGTGATGATGGACGTTGCCGAGAACCTCGACAACGTCCAGTACCATGGCCGCCAGTTCTACCCGCAGCTGGCAGGCGGCCATCGGTCTCATCACGTCCCAGCCCGTCCGCCTCGCCCGGCCCCGCCCGCAAGACCCATGCCTGAGCCCATGGACGTTGACGTCAACGCCATGGAGGCTCGTGGCCCTCCCCGCTCCCGGTTCCAGCAAGCTGCCACTGTCTCCCCCAAGGACAGACAGAAGCAGGAGGACCTCCGCCATGGTTCCTGCTTCTTCTGTCACCGACCGGGACACCAGGCCAAGGAGTGCCCCATGAAGTCGGGAAACGGCCGACCCTACTAGGTGGCTCTGGAGCCCTAGTAGGAGACCAACGCCGTGGATTGCTCAATGCAGTCCACGCGTCTCCAGAGGAAGTTCACCTCGCCCCCTCCCCCGAAGGAGAAACAAACCAAGTGTTGTGCGTCGTGCGAGAGGTGCATGGTGGCGCAAGCCGCCTGCCTCTCCACGAACGTGAAGAGAAAACCAAAATTGAAAACCAAAACAAAAAAGAAAATCAAGAACCCTTGAGGGACAGGACCGCCTGTGCCCTCACCCCTGTCAAGTCGTGTGTGTCGGATGCTTCCGACATGTGTCCGCAAGCCGTGGACGTCGTGTGCAATGGCGTGCTGACGCCGCAGGCCCCCGCAATGGCCGAACCCTATCCAAAATGTCCGAGTGGCCGTGATGAAGCCAACCAAGACCAAGTGTCGCCCGTTCCCCCAAGTCAAGTCATGGTGCAGGAGGCTGTGCAGGAGGACCATGAAGAGTCCCTGCTGTACCTCCCTGCCACCGTCCAAGGTCACACCGTCCGAATGATGGTGGACTCTGGAGCAAGCTGCAACTTTGTCAGCAGACGCTTGCTCCAGGAGCTCAACATACATGCAACCAAGAAGAAGTCGCCGATGAGTGTGGCGCTTGCAGACGATCGTGTGCAGCAGTGCACACACCAAGTGGTCCTGCGAGTGGCCCTCCATCCCAAGTACCATCCTGTCCTGTTGTTCCAAGTGATCGACACCAAGTTCGATGCCATCCTCGGCATGAGCTGGCTTGCTCGTGCCGAGCCGACTCCAGTCGTCGACTGGAAAGGCCGCACTGTCCGTGTTGGCCCTGACATTGTCCTGCAGGGCATGGCCTCACCCAACATGCCACCTCTCCTCTCAGCCATGCAATTCAAGAGGCTGATCAAGAAGGACACGTCGTTCCTCTGTGTCGTGCGTGAGGTCGACGACACCGACCAAGCCGGTCCCGGTCCCCCGCCTGTGGTGACCAAGCTGCTCGACGAGTACAAGGACGTATTCCCCGACCAGTTGCCACAATGCCTGCCACCCCAACGCACCGTCGATCATCGCATCGACATCGAACCAGGCTCGTCGCCTCCGTCAAGACCGACGTACCAACTGTCGCTGACGGAGATGGACGAACTCAAGCGCCAGTTGGATGACCTCCTCGCCCATGGGTTCATCCGCCCGAGCCAGTCACCGTATGGTGCACCAGTGCTCTTTGTCAAGAAGAAAGAAGGTGATCTCAGGATGTGCGTCGACTATCGCGCACTAAACAAACAGACCATCAAGAACACCTACCCGTTGCCCAGGATCGACGAGTTGATGGATCGTCTGAGTGGAGCAAAGGTCTTTAGCAAGATAGACCTCCGCTCAGGCTACCATCAGATCCGCATCCACGAGGATGATGTCCACAAGACCGCCTTCAGGACTCGCTACGGACTGTACGAGTTCCTAGTGCTGCCGTTCGGATTGACGAACGCACCTGCCACGTTCATGCAGCTGATGAACGATGTGTTCCGCCAAGAGCTCGACAACTCTGTCATCGTGTACCTGGATGATATCCTTGTGTACAGCAAGGATGAAGCGACCCATGAAGGTCATGTCGCCCGCGTGCTGGCCAAGCTACGCGAGCACAAGTTGTATGCCAAACTGTCCAAGTGTGAGTTCTTCAAGAATCAAGTCCCGTTCCTGGGACACGTTGTCTCAGGAAGAGGAATCGAAGTCGACCCCGCCAAGGTCAAGTCTGTGGTCGAGTGGCCGCCGCTCGCATGCGTCTCTGACGTGCAGTCGTTTCTCGGTCTCGTCAACTACTACCGCCGATTCATCCCCGATCTGGCGCGCACTGCCGGTCCACTCACAGACCTACTCCGCAAAGAGTGCCCCTTCGTGTGGGACCACCCACAACGCCAAGCGTTCGAGACCCTCAAGCACGCCTTGACGAACGCTCCTGTCCTCGCTGTGTTCGACCCGAACACGGATGTCTCCGTGCACACCGACGCCTCCGACTTTGCGGTGGGAGCTGTTTTGATGCAGGAGGGAAGGCCCGTTGCCTTCGAGTCGCGCAAACTGTCCCAACACGAGATCAACTATCCCGTGCACGAGAAGGAGCAGCTTGCGATCATCTACGCGCTGCAGAAGTTCCGAGTGTACCTCCACGGTACCGCCAAGCCCTTCAAGATTGTGACGGACCACCAGTCACTGCGTTACCTCGACACCAAGAAGAACCTGAGCCGACGCCAAGCGCGATGGATGGAGTTCCTCGCCGAGTACAACTACGAGGTTGTATACCAGAAAGGCAAACTCAATGTGGTGCCTGACGCACTGTCCCGACGCCCCGACTACCAATTGGCGTCACTGTACGAGTCGACTGTCAGTGTCGACAACACGATGCTGGATGTTGTCCGAGACAACATCGCCAACGACAAACAGTTCGGAGAACTGTTCCGAAAGGTGTCTAAGCTCCCCAAGGACGACGAATCATCCGAGTACACAGTGCGTGATGGCCTGCTCCTCCTGAAGAAGGACAGCCGTGTCTGTGTGCCGGACATTCCGTCGTTGAAGACCAAGTTGCTCCAAGAGGTCCACGACTCGCCCCTCGCTGGACACTTTGGAGTCGAGAAGACATACGACCGACTGGCCAAAGTCGCATACTGGCCTGGAATGAAGCGCACCGTCGAGAAGTACATCGAGTCCTGCCATACCTGCAAGATGGTCAAGTCACGCACGACCCGAGAGCAAGGATTGCTGCAACCCCTGCCTGTTCCCGACCGCCCCTGGACCAGCATGTCCATGGATCTCATCACGCATCTACCGACGACCAAGTTGGACCACGATGCAATCGCTGTCTTTGTAGGAGATGGTATCTCCGACGCTGTGCTGCGCGTACTGCGCGTACTGCGCGGCGCAGTGGGTCGTGACCTGTGCTGCGCTTTGCGTTTTCACGCACCGCAGGCAGGCCACCGCAGGGTATACCTGCGGGTTGCCCCCGTTCCCCCCGTTTGTCTGGAGTTCGGTTTTATCGTGAATAAACGTAAGTGCTCCCCGAGCTCACCCGTCCGCTAGAGTAGCCTAGCACCGCCCTGTTCTGCCCCGTCCTGTCTTGTCTTGTACCCCCTCCCTCCCCGTCTTGCCCCAACGTCCCAGTAGTGGACGTTACATGGTAGCATCGGAAATCCTCGTCTTGTTTTCGTCCTGTTTGTCCTCTTTCTAGATCCTCAAGCTGGATCCCGCCTCTCTTGCCGACCGACTCTCCTCTCTGTCCCTGGAGCCTGCCCCTGCCATGAGCAACCCCCGCCCACTTCCGGAAGCCTTCCTCAAGACCTTCCGTGCCCCAGTGTTTACTGGGAAGAGCCGCTCCTCCTCGGTGGAGGACTGGCTGCAGCAACTCGAGGACTACCTCGATGCTGCCCAAGTCGCCCCCACCCACCACATCGTCGCCGCCAAGCTCTGCTTAAAGGACCAGGCGTACCGTTGGTACCGCCGCCAAGGGTTCGACGAGCAGAGCGAAGGTGTGTTTGACGACTTCAAGGACCGCCTCCGTCGCCGCTTCGGCAGCCCCAATGCTGAACTCATTGCCCGTGACAAGCTATACTCTCTCGTGCAGCGTGGTTCTGTGACCCGCTACATCGAGGAGTTTGAAGACCTCTCCTCCCAGATTGAGGAGCTGGGCTCTGCTGATGCGATGTACCTCTTCCAGAAGGGCCTCAAGCCCAAGATCAGAGAGTACATCGCCAGCAACCCTGATGCCCGCAAGTCCCTGGACGTGATGATGGACGTTGCCGAGAACCTCGACAACGTCCAGTACCATGGCCGCCAGTTCTACCCGCAGCTGGCAGGCGGCCATCGGTCTCATCACGTCCCAGCCCGTCCGCCTCGCCCGGCCCCGCCCGCAAGACCCATGCCTGAGCCCATGGACGTTGACGTCAACGCCATGGAGGCTCGTGGCCCTCCCCGCTCCCGGTTCCAGCAAGCTGCCACTGTCTCCCCCAAGGACAGACAGAAGCAGGAGGACCTCCGCCATGGTTCCTGCTTCTTCTGTCACCGACCGGGACACCAGGCCAAGGAGTGCCCCATGAAGTCGGGAAACGGCCGACCCTACTAGGTGGCTCTGGAGCCCTAGTAGGAGACCAACGCCGTGGATTGCTCAATGCAGTCCACGCGTCTCCAGAGGAAGTTCACCTCGCCCCCTCCCCCGAAGGAGAAACAAACCAAGTGTTGTGCGTCGTGCGAGAGGTGCATGGTGGCGCAAGCCGCCTGCCTCTCCACGAACGTGAAGAGAAAACCAAAATTGAAAACCAAAACAAAAAAGAAAATCAAGAACCCTTGAGGGACAGGACCGCCTGTGCCCTCACCCCTGTCAAGTCGTGTGTGTCGGATGCTTCCGACATGTGTCCGCAAGCCGTGGACGTCGTGTGCAATGGCGTGCTGACGCCGCAGGCCCCCGCAATGGCCGAACCCTATCCAAAATGTCCGAGTGGCCGTGATGAAGCCAACCAAGACCAAGTGTCGCCCGTTCCCCCAAGTCAAGTCATGGTGCAGGAGGCTGTGCAGGAGGACCATGAAGAGTCCCTGCTGTACCTCCCTGCCACCGTCCAAGGTCACACCGTCCGAATGATGGTGGACTCTGGAGCAAGCTGCAACTTTGTCAGCAGACGCTTGCTCCAGGAGCTCAACATACATGCAACCAAGAAGAAGTCGCCGATGAGTGTGGCGCTTGCAGACGATCGTGTGCAGCAGTGCACACACCAAGTGGTCCTGCGAGTGGCCCTCCATCCCAAGTACCATCCTGTCCTGTTGTTCCAAGTGATCGACACCAAGTTCGATGCCATCCTCGGCATGAGCTGGCTTGCTCGTGCCGAGCCGACTCCAGTCGTCGACTGGAAAGGCCGCACTGTCCGTGTTGGCCCTGACATTGTCCTGCAGGGCATGGCCTCACCCAACATGCCACCTCTCCTCTCAGCCATGCAATTCAAGAGGCTGATCAAGAAGGACACGTCGTTCCTCTGTGTCGTGCGTGAGGTCGACGACACCGACCAAGCCGGTCCCGGTCCCCCGCCTGTGGTGACCAAGCTGCTCGACGAGTACAAGGACGTATTCCCCGACCAGTTGCCACAATGCCTGCCACCCCAACGCACCGTCGATCATCGCATCGACATCGAACCAGGCTCGTCGCCTCCGTCAAGACCGACGTACCAACTGTCGCTGACGGAGATGGACGAACTCAAGCGCCAGTTGGATGACCTCCTCGCCCATGGGTTCATCCGCCCGAGCCAGTCACCGTATGGTGCACCAGTGCTCTTTGTCAAGAAGAAAGAAGGTGATCTCAGGATGTGCGTCGACTATCGCGCACTAAACAAACAGACCATCAAGAACACCTACCCGTTGCCCAGGATCGACGAGTTGATGGATCGTCTGAGTGGAGCAAAGGTCTTTAGCAAGATAGACCTCCGCTCAGGCTACCATCAGATCCGCATCCACGAGGATGATGTCCACAAGACCGCCTTCAGGACTCGCTACGGACTGTACGAGTTCCTAGTGCTGCCGTTCGGATTGACGAACGCACCTGCCACGTTCATGCAGCTGATGAACGATGTGTTCCGCCAAGAGCTCGACAACTCTGTCATCGTGTACCTGGATGATATCCTTGTGTACAGCAAGGATGAAGCGACCCATGAAGGTCATGTCGCCCGCGTGCTGGCCAAGCTACGCGAGCACAAGTTGTATGCCAAACTGTCCAAGTGTGAGTTCTTCAAGAATCAAGTCCCGTTCCTGGGACACGTTGTCTCAGGAAGAGGAATCGAAGTCGACCCCGCCAAGGTCAAGTCTGTGGTCGAGTGGCCGCCGCTCGCATGCGTCTCTGACGTGCAGTCGTTTCTCGGTCTCGTCAACTACTACCGCCGATTCATCCCCGATCTGGCGCGCACTGCCGGTCCACTCACAGACCTACTCCGCAAAGAGTGCCCCTTCGTGTGGGACCACCCACAACGCCAAGCGTTCGAGACCCTCAAGCACGCCTTGACGAACGCTCCTGTCCTCGCTGTGTTCGACCCGAACACGGATGTCTCCGTGCACACCGACGCCTCCGACTTTGCGGTGGGAGCTGTTTTGATGCAGGAGGGAAGGCCCGTTGCCTTCGAGTCGCGCAAACTGTCCCAACACGAGATCAACTATCCCGTGCACGAGAAGGAGCAGCTTGCGATCATCTACGCGCTGCAGAAGTTCCGAGTGTACCTCCACGGTACCGCCAAGCCCTTCAAGATTGTGACGGACCACCAGTCACTGCGTTACCTCGACACCAAGAAGAACCTGAGCCGACGCCAAGCGCGATGGATGGAGTTCCTCGCCGAGTACAACTACGAGGTTGTATACCAGAAAGGCAAACTCAATGTGGTGCCTGACGCACTGTCCCGACGCCCCGACTACCAATTGGCGTCACTGTACGAGTCGACTGTCAGTGTCGACAACACGATGCTGGATGTTGTCCGAGACAACATCGCCAACGACAAACAGTTCGGAGAACTGTTCCGAAAGGTGTCTAAGCTCCCCAAGGACGACGAATCATCCGAGTACACAGTGCGTGATGGCCTGCTCCTCCTGAAGAAGGACAGCCGTGTCTGTGTGCCGGACATTCCGTCGTTGAAGACCAAGTTGCTCCAAGAGGTCCACGACTCGCCCCTCGCTGGACACTTTGGAGTCGAGAAGACATACGACCGACTGGCCAAAGTCGCATACTGGCCTGGAATGAAGCGCACCGTCGAGAAGTACATCGAGTCCTGCCATACCTGCAAGATGGTCAAGTCACGCACGACCCGAGAGCAAGGATTGCTGCAACCCCTGCCTGTTCCCGACCGCCCCTGGACCAGCATGTCCATGGATCTCATCACGCATCTACCGACGACCAAGTTGGACCACGATGCAATCGCTGTCTTTGTCGACAGGTTCAGCAAGATGGCACACTTTGTGCCGTGCCAGACGACATGCTCCGCGCCTGACCTTGCACTGCTGTTCTTCAAGCATGTGTTCAAGCACCACGGCCTCCCAAAGTCCATCGTCAGTGATCGAGACCCCCGATTCACCTCCTTGTTTTGGACAAGTCTGTTCGACCATCTCGGCACCAAGCTGAACATGTCAACCTCGCACCACCAACAAACGGATGGACAGTCCGAGCGGACGATCCGCACCCTCGAGCAATACCTGAGGACATACGCCTCGACCAGCCAAGACGACTGGGACATACAGCTGAGTCATGCAGAGTTTGCATACAACACCGCCAAGTCGAGCACAACTGGCTTGAGCCCCTTTGAGGCGCTCTACGGATTCCAGCCTGATGTTCCCACCTCCTTGACACTGACCGAGTCCACGGCTGGATTGCCTCCCAAACCAAGTGCCTTTGTCAAAGATCATCAAGTCCGACACAAGATGATCGCCGACGCGCTCACGGATGCGCAACAAGTGATGGCGAAGTACTACGACCGCCGACACCAGGATGTCTCCTTTGAAGTTGGAGACCTTGTCTACCTGGACGCCGACAACATCAAGGTCCCCGAAGCCCAGTCAAAGAAGTTGTTGCCCAAGTACCGAGGACCGTTCAAGATAGCGGCCCGACCCAGTCCCCTCAACTACCTGTTGGACTTGCCACCTGGAAGCAAGCTCCATCCTGTCTTCCATGTGTCCAAGCTGCGTCGCCACACGACCCGCAGTCCAGCACAGTTCCCCGACGCCGACGAAGGTGTCCCGGACGACGCACCACTGGAAGACGACCTCGGACAATACTATACTCAAGAATATGAAGTCGAAAGGATCGTGAGGCACAAGAAAGTGGCTGATGGGTCACTTCGGTTTTATGTCAAGTGGGTTGGTTACCCACACTCGGGCAACACATGGCAAACACTGGAGGACTTGTCCCATGCACCCGAGGAGCTGAGTAAATACGGTAAACACCTCGAGGAGCCCCAAATAAAGAGCACACGCAGGGCTCCTCGCAGGAAGCCTTCTTAAGTGTGGGAGTGTAGGAGATGGTATCTCCGACGCTGTGCTGCGCGTACTGCGCGTACTGCGCGGCGCAGTGGGTCGTGACCTGTGCTGCGCTTTGCGTTTTCACGCACCGCAGGCAGGCCACCGCAGGGTATACCTGCGGGTTGCCCCCGTTCCCCCCGTTTGTCTGGAGTTCGGTTTTATCGTGAATAAACGTAAGTGCTCCCCGAGCTCACCCGTCCGCTAGAGTAGCCTAGCACCGCCCTGTTCTGCCCCGTCCTGTCTTGTCTTGTACCCCCTCCCTCCCCGTCTTGCCCCAACGTCCCAGTAGTGGACGTTACATGGTAGCATCGGAAATCCTCGTCTTGTTTTCGTCCTGTTTGTCCTCTTTCTAGATCCTCAAGCTGGATCCCGCCTCTCTTGCCGACCGACTCTCCTCTCTGTCCCTGGAGCCTGCCCCTGCCATGAGCAACCCCCGCCCACTTCCGGAAGCCTTCCTCAAGACCTTCCGTGCCCCAGTGTTTACTGGGAAGAGCCGCTCCTCCTCGGTGGAGGACTGGCTGCAGCAACTCGAGGACTACCTCGATGCTGCCCAAGTCGCCCCCACCCACCACATCGTCGCCGCCAAGCTCTGCTTAAAGGACCAGGCGTACCGTTGGTACCGCCGCCAAGGGTTCGACGAGCAGAGCGAAGGTGTGTTTGACGACTTCAAGGACCGCCTCCGTCGCCGCTTCGGCAGCCCCAATGCTGAACTCATTGCCCGTGACAAGCTATACTCTCTCGTGCAGCGTGGTTCTGTGACCCGCTACATCGAGGAGTTTGAAGACCTCTCCTCCCAGATTGAGGAGCTGGGCTCTGCTGATGCGATGTACCTCTTCCAGAAGGGCCTCAAGCCCAAGATCAGAGAGTACATCGCCAGCAACCCTGATGCCCGCAAGTCCCTGGACGTGATGATGGACGTTGCCGAGAACCTCGACAACGTCCAGTACCATGGCCGCCAGTTCTACCCGCAGCTGGCAGGCGGCCATCGGTCTCATCACGTCCCAGCCCGTCCGCCTCGCCCGGCCCCGCCCGCAAGACCCATGCCTGAGCCCATGGACGTTGACGTCAACGCCATGGAGGCTCGTGGCCCTCCCCGCTCCCGGTTCCAGCAAGCTGCCACTGTCTCCCCCAAGGACAGACAGAAGCAGGAGGACCTCCGCCATGGTTCCTGCTTCTTCTGTCACCGACCGGGACACCAGGCCAAGGAGTGCCCCATGAAGTCGGGAAACGGCCGACCCTACTAGGTGGCTCTGGAGCCCTAGTAGGAGACCAACGCCGTGGATTGCTCAATGCAGTCCACGCGTCTCCAGAGGAAGTTCACCTCGCCCCCTCCCCCGAAGGAGAAACAAACCAAGTGTTGTGCGTCGTGCGAGAGGTGCATGGTGGCGCAAGCCGCCTGCCTCTCCACGAACGTGAAGAGAAAACCAAAATTGAAAACCAAAACAAAAAAGAAAATCAAGAACCCTTGAGGGACAGGACCGCCTGTGCCCTCACCCCTGTCAAGTCGTGTGTGTCGGATGCTTCCGACATGTGTCCGCAAGCCGTGGACGTCGTGTGCAATGGCGTGCTGACGCCGCAGGCCCCCGCAATGGCCGAACCCTATCCAAAATGTCCGAGTGGCCGTGATGAAGCCAACCAAGACCAAGTGTCGCCCGTTCCCCCAAGTCAAGTCATGGTGCAGGAGGCTGTGCAGGAGGACCATGAAGAGTCCCTGCTGTACCTCCCTGCCACCGTCCAAGGTCACACCGTCCGAATGATGGTGGACTCTGGAGCAAGCTGCAACTTTGTCAGCAGACGCTTGCTCCAGGAGCTCAACATACATGCAACCAAGAAGAAGTCGCCGATGAGTGTGGCGCTTGCAGACGATCGTGTGCAGCAGTGCACACACCAAGTGGTCCTGCGAGTGGCCCTCTGTAACGTCCACTACTGGGACGTTGGGGCAAGACGGGGAGGGAGGGGGTACAAGACAAGACAGGACGGGGCAGAACAGGGCGGTGCTAGGCTACTCTAGCGGACGGGTGAGCTCGGGGAGCACTTACGTTTATTCACGATAAAACCGAACTCCAGACAAACGGGGGGAACGGGGGCAACCCGCAGGTATACCCTGCGGTGGCCTGCCTGCGGTGCGTGAAAACGCAAAGCGCAGCACAGGTCACGACCCACTGCGCCGCGCAGTACGCGCAGTACGCGCAGCACAGCGTCGGAGATACCATCTCCTACACTCCCACACTTAAGAAGGCTTCCTGCGAGGAGCCCTGCGTGTGCTCTTTATTTGGGGCTCCTCGAGGTGTTTACCGTATTTACTCAGCTCCTCGGGTGCATGGGACAAGTCCTCCAGTGTTTGCCATGTGTTGCCCGAGTGTGGGTAACCAACCCACTTGACATAAAACCGAAGTGACCCATCAGCCACTTTCTTGTGCCTCACGATCCTTTCGACTTCATATTCTTGAGTATAGTATTGTCCGAGGTCGTCTTCCAGTGGTGCGTCGTCCGGGACACCTTCGTCGGCGTCGGGGAACTGTGCTGGACTGCGGGTCGTGTGGCGACGCAGCTTGGACACATGGAAGACAGGATGGAGCTTGCTTCCAGGTGGCAAGTCCAACAGGTAGTTGAGGGGACTGGGTCGGGCCGCTATCTTGAACGGTCCTCGGTACTTGGGCAACAACTTCTTTGACTGGGCTTCGGGGACCTTGATGTTGTCGGCGTCCAGGTAGACAAGGTCTCCAACTTCAAAGGAGACATCCTGGTGTCGGCGGTCGTAGTACTTCGCCATCACTTGTTGCGCATCCGTGAGCGCGTCGGCGATCATCTTGTGTCGGACTTGATGATCTTTGACAAAGGCACTTGGTTTGGGAGGCAATCCAGCCGTGGACTCGGTCAGTGTCAAGGAGGTGGGAACATCAGGCTGGAATCCGTAGAGCGCCTCAAAGGGGCTCAAGCCAGTTGTGCTCGACTTGGCGGTGTTGTATGCAAACTCTGCATGACTCAGCTGTATGTCCCAGTCGTCTTGGCTGGTCGAGGCGTATGTCCTCAGGTATTGCTCGAGGGTGCGGATCGTCCGCTCGGACTGTCCATCCGTTTGTTGGTGGTGCGAGGTTGACATGTTCAGCTTGGTGCCGAGATGGTCGAACAGACTTGTCCAAAACAAGGAGGTGAATCGGGGGTCTCGATCACTGACGATGGACTTTGGGAGGCCGTGGTGCTTGAACACATGCTTGAAGAACAGCAGTGCAAGGTCAGGCGCGGAGCATGTCGTCTGGCACGGCACAAAGTGTGCCATCTTGCTGAACCTGTCGACAAAGACAGCGATTGCATCGTGGTCCAACTTGGTCGTCGGTAGATGCGTGATGAGATCCATGGACATGCTGGTCCAGGGGCGGTCGGGAACAGGCAGGGGTTGCAGCAATCCTTGCTCTCGGGTCGTGCGTGACTTGACCATCTTGCAGGTATGGCAGGACTCGATGTACTTCTCGACGGTGCGCTTCATTCCAGGCCAGTATGCGACTTTGGCCAGTCGGTCGTATGTCTTCTCGACTCCAAAGTGTCCAGCGAGGGGCGAGTCGTGGACCTCTTGGAGCAACTTGGTCTTCAACGACGGAATGTCCGGCACACAGACACGGCTGTCCTTCTTCAGGAGGAGCAGGCCATCACGCACTGTGTACTCGGATGATTCGTCGTCCTTGGGGAGCTTAGACACCTTTCGGAACAGTTCTCCGAACTGTTTGTCGTTGGCGATGTTGTCTCGGACAACATCCAGCATCGTGTTGTCGACACTGACAGTCGACTCGTACAGTGACGCCAATTGGTAGTCGGGGCGTCGGGACAGTGCGTCAGGCACCACATTGAGTTTGCCTTTCTGGTATACAACCTCGTAGTTGTACTCGGCGAGGAACTCCATCCATCGCGCTTGGCGTCGGCTCAGGTTCTTCTTGGTGTCGAGGTAACGCAGTGACTGGTGGTCCGTCACAATCTTGAAGGGCTTGGCGGTACCGTGGAGGTACACTCGGAACTTCTGCAGCGCGTAGATGATCGCAAGCTGCTCCTTCTCGTGCACGGGATAGTTGATCTCGTGTTGGGACAGTTTGCGCGACTCGAAGGCAACGGGCCTTCCCTCCTGCATCAAAACAGCTCCCACCGCAAAGTCGGAGGCGTCGGTGTGCACGGAGACATCCGTGTTCGGGTCGAACACAGCGAGGACAGGAGCGTTCGTCAAGGCGTGCTTGAGGGTCTCGAACGCTTGGCGTTGTGGGTGGTCCCACACGAAGGGGCACTCTTTGCGGAGTAGGTCTGTGAGTGGACCGGCAGTGCGCGCCAGATCGGGGATGAATCGGCGGTAGTAGTTGACGAGACCGAGAAACGACTGCACGTCAGAGACGCATGCGAGCGGCGGCCACTCGACCACAGACTTGACCTTGGCGGGGTCGACTTCGATTCCTCTTCCTGAGACAACGTGTCCCAGGAACGGGACTTGATTCTTGAAGAACTCACACTTGGACAGTTTGGCATACAACTTGTGCTCGCGTAGCTTGGCCAGCACGCGGGCGACATGACCTTCATGGGTCGCTTCATCCTTGCTGTACACAAGGATATCATCCAGGTACACGATGACAGAGTTGTCGAGCTCTTGGCGGAACACATCGTTCATCAGCTGCATGAACGTGGCAGGTGCGTTCGTCAATCCGAACGGCAGCACTAGGAACTCGTACAGTCCGTAGCGAGTCCTGAAGGCGGTCTTGTGGACATCATCCTCGTGGATGCGGATCTGATGGTAGCCTGAGCGGAGGTCTATCTTGCTAAAGACCTTTGCTCCACTCAGACGATCCATCAACTCGTCGATCCTGGGCAACGGGTAGGTGTTCTTGATGGTCTGTTTGTTTAGTGCGCGATAGTCGACGCACATCCTGAGATCACCTTCTTTCTTCTTGACAAAGAGCACTGGTGCACCATACGGTGACTGGCTCGGGCGGATGAACCCATGGGCGAGGAGGTCATCCAACTGGCGCTTGAGTTCGTCCATCTCCGTCAGCGACAGTTGGTACGTCGGTCTTGACGGAGGCGACGAGCCTGGTTCGATGTCGATGCGATGATCGACGGTGCGTTGGGGTGGCAGGCATTGTGGCAACTGGTCGGGGAATACGTCCTTGTACTCGTCGAGCAGCTTGGTCACCACAGGCGGGGGACCGGGACCGGCTTGGTCGGTGTCGTCGACCTCACGCACGACACAGAGGAACGACGTGTCCTTCTTGATCAGCCTCTTGAATTGCATGGCTGAGAGGAGAGGTGGCATGTTGGGTGAGGCCATGCCCTGCAGGACAATGTCAGGGCCAACACGGACAGTGCGGCCTTTCCAGTCGACGACTGGAGTCGGCTCGGCACGAGCAAGCCAGCTCATGCCGAGGATGGCATCGAACTTGGTGTCGATCACTTGGAACAACAGGACAGGATGGTACTTGGGATGGAGGGCCACTCGCAGGACCACTTGGTGTGTGCACTGCTGCACACGATCGTCTGCAAGCGCCACACTCATCGGCGACTTCTTCTTGGTTGCATGTATGTTGAGCTCCTGGAGCAAGCGTCTGCTGACAAAGTTGCAGCTTGCTCCAGAGTCCACCATCATTCGGACGGTGTGACCTTGGACGGTGGCAGGGAGGTACAGCAGGGACTCTTCATGGTCCTCCTGCACAGCCTCCTGCACCATGACTTGACTTGGGGGAACGGGCGACACTTGGTCTTGGTTGGCTTCATCACGGCCACTCGGACATTTTGGATAGGGTTCGGCCATTGCGGGGGCCTGCGGCGTCAGCACGCCATTGCACACGACGTCCACGGCTTGCGGACACATGTCGGAAGCATCCGACACACACGACTTGACAGGGGTGAGGGCACAGGCGGTCCTGTCCCTCAAGGGTTCTTGATTTTCTTTTTTGTTTTGGTTTTCAATTTTGGTTTTCTCTTCACGTTCGTGGAGAGGCAGGCGGCTTGCGCCACCATGCACCTCTCGCACGACGCACAACACTTGGTTTGTTTCTCCTTCGGGGGAGGGGGCGAGGTGAACTTCCTCTGGAGACGCGTGGACTGCATTGAGCAATCCACGGCGTTGGTCTCCTACTAGGGCTCCAGAGCCACCTAGTAGGGTCGGCCGTTTCCCGACTTCATGGGGCACTCCTTGGCCTGGTGTCCCGGTCGGTGACAGAAGAAGCAGGAACCATGGCGGAGGTCCTCCTGCTTCTGTCTGTCCTTGGGGGAGACAGTGGCAGCTTGCTGGAACCGGGAGCGGGGAGGGCCACGAGCCTCCATGGCGTTGACGTCAACGTCCATGGGCTCAGGCATGGGTCTTGCGGGCGGGGCCGGGCGAGGCGGACGGGCTGGGACGTGATGAGACCGATGGCCGCCTGCCAGCTGCGGGTAGAACTGGCGGCCATGGTACTGGACGTTGTCGAGGTTCTCGGCAACGTCCATCATCACGTCCAGGGACTTGCGGGCATCAGGGTTGCTGGCGATGTACTCTCTGATCTTGGGCTTGAGGCCCTTCTGGAAGAGGTACATCGCATCAGCAGAGCCCAGCTCCTCAATCTGGGAGGAGAGGTCTTCAAACTCCTCGATGTAGCGGGTCACAGAACCACGCTGCACGAGAGAGTATAGCTTGTCACGGGCAATGAGTTCAGCATTGGGGCTGCCGAAGCGGCGACGGAGGCGGTCCTTGAAGTCGTCAAACACACCTTCGCTCTGCTCGTCGAACCCTTGGCGGCGGTACCAACGGTACGCCTGGTCCTTTAAGCAGAGCTTGGCGGCGACGATGTGGTGGGTGGGGGCGACTTGGGCAGCATCGAGGTAGTCCTCGAGTTGCTGCAGCCAGTCCTCCACCGAGGAGGAGCGGCTCTTCCCAGTAAACACTGGGGCACGGAAGGTCTTGAGGAAGGCTTCCGGAAGTGGGCGGGGGTTGCTCATGGCAGGGGCAGGCTCCAGGGACAGAGAGGAGAGTCGGTCGGCAAGAGAGGCGGGATCCAGCTTGAGGATCTAGAAAGAGGACAAACAGGACGAAAACAAGACGAGGATTTCCGATGCTACCATGTAACGTCCACTACTGGGACGTTGGGGCAAGACGGGGAGGGAGGGGGTACAAGACAAGACAGGACGGGGCAGAACAGGGCGGTGCTAGGCTACTCTAGCGGACGGGTGAGCTCGGGGAGCACTTACGTTTATTCACGATAAAACCGAACTCCAGACAAACGGGGGGGAACGGGGGCAACCCGCAGGTATACCCTGCGGTGGCCTGCCTGCGGTGCGTGAAAACGCAAAGCGCAGCACAGGTCACGACCCACTGCGCCGCGCAGTACGCGCAGTACGCGCAGCACAGCGTCGGAGATACCATCTCCTACACCCTCCATCCCAAGTACCATCCTGTCCTGTTGTTCCAAGTGATCGACACCAAGTTCGATGCCATCCTCGGCATGAGCTGGCTTGCTCGTGCCGAGCCGACTCCAGTCGTCGACTGGAAAGGCCGCACTGTCCGTGTTGGCCCTGACATTGTCCTGCAGGGCATGGCCTCACCCAACATGCCACCTCTCCTCTCAGCCATGCAATTCAAGAGGCTGATCAAGAAGGACACGTCGTTCCTCTGTGTCGTGCGTGAGGTCGACGACACCGACCAAGCCGGTCCCGGTCCCCCGCCTGTGGTGACCAAGCTGCTCGACGAGTACAAGGACGTATTCCCCGACCAGTTGCCACAATGCCTGCCACCCCAACGCACCGTCGATCATCGCATCGACATCGAACCAGGCTCGTCGCCTCCGTCAAGACCGACGTACCAACTGTCGCTGACGGAGATGGACGAACTCAAGCGCCAGTTGGATGACCTCCTCGCCCATGGGTTCATCCGCCCGAGCCAGTCACCGTATGGTGCACCAGTGCTCTTTGTCAAGAAGAAAGAAGGTGATCTCAGGATGTGCGTCGACTATCGCGCACTAAACAAACAGACCATCAAGAACACCTACCCGTTGCCCAGGATCGACGAGTTGATGGATCGTCTGAGTGGAGCAAAGGTCTTTAGCAAGATAGACCTCCGCTCAGGCTACCATCAGATCCGCATCCACGAGGATGATGTCCACAAGACCGCCTTCAGGACTCGCTACGGACTGTACGAGTTCCTAGTGCTGCCGTTCGGATTGACGAACGCACCTGCCACGTTCATGCAGCTGATGAACGATGTGTTCCGCCAAGAGCTCGACAACTCTGTCATCGTGTACCTGGATGATATCCTTGTGTACAGCAAGGATGAAGCGACCCATGAAGGTCATGTCGCCCGCGTGCTGGCCAAGCTACGCGAGCACAAGTTGTATGCCAAACTGTCCAAGTGTGAGTTCTTCAAGAATCAAGTCCCGTTCCTGGGACACGTTGTCTCAGGAAGAGGAATCGAAGTCGACCCCGCCAAGGTCAAGTCTGTGGTCGAGTGGCCGCCGCTCGCATGCGTCTCTGACGTGCAGTCGTTTCTCGGTCTCGTCAACTACTACCGCCGATTCATCCCCGATCTGGCGCGCACTGCCGGTCCACTCACAGACCTACTCCGCAAAGAGTGCCCCTTCGTGTGGACCACCCACAACGCCAAGCGTTCGAGACCCTCAAGCACGCCTTGACGAACGCTCCTGTCC
>NW_026516421.1:0-48934 GCF_025602895.1 Polychytrium aggregatum
ATTGATCTTAGCGAGGTGTCACAGATCCCTCTGCCCGTCAGACTGCACCGTCGCACTTGTGTCACTGTTTTGCGTCGCACATTTTCTTTTTCCTTTGTCCTGCGATGCCTTTCCTTTCTCCTTCCTCTCATGTTGCACACGCCGCTCTGTGTTCCCTGCATTTGTCATTGACCATTGCATTAGTCAGACGCTGTGTTTCCCGCATTTGCCAGCCACCAAGCATTTGTCAGACTTTCACATGTTTCTCCGGTTAGCCGTTGCTGCCTGGCTGCTGTCCCGCCGCCTCCGCTGCTTCGCCCCCGCTGCGGCAGGCTTCGCCTCCGGGACCGCCAGACAGATAAATAGCCCGCCTTCGCCCGCTCATGTTTCTGGTCATCACCTTCGACCCCAGACACACTTGACTCTAGATCCTAGCCTCGCTAAGATCGATAAAACCCTTCTCTATCTTCTTCTTTTGACTTCCTCTTGATCCCGTGATCCGATAGTATACTTGTGTGAAGGAGGTGCATGGGTGAGTGGGCATGATGGGGACCAGCGAACTGCTGCAGATGATGTCACTGCTGTTATGGACACGCACCTTGATTGAGGGTCGTGGTCATGGCACTCGGGGGCAGCTGAGATTGGCGACCACCGGAACCCAATTGCGTCATTTGTTAGATTAGTTAGTTCATTCATCCTTTCATTGATCACGGCGTGGCTTATCCCCGACTGAGCTCTATGGTGCGATAGATAGACAGCTGAGGTATAATTAGACGCTCTCGGGGACGAGAGGAGAAAGCTCACCAAGTGAATGATCTTCTCACTACTTCAATATAAGATCATCACTCTTCTGAACTCTGACCACTCCCAGTTCCCACGCCTCCTGTCACAGATCGCTCTGCCCGCCTAGCTGCACCGTCGCACTTGTGTCACTGTTTGCGTCGCACACTTTCCTTTTCCTTTGTCCTGTGACGCCTTTCCTTTTTCCTTGCTCTCATGTTGCACACGCCGCTCTGTTTTCCCTGCATTTGTCATCGACCATGCATTAGTCAGACGCTGTGTCACCCGCATTTGTCAGCCACCGAGCATTTGTCAGACTTTCACATGTTTCTCCGGTTAGCCGTTGCTGCCTGGCTGCTGTCCCGCCGCCTCCGCTGCTTCGCCCCCGCTGCGGCAGGCTTCGCCTCCGGGACCGCCAGACAGATAAATAGCCCGCCTTCACCCGCTCATGTTTCTGGTCATCACCTTCGACCCCAGACACACTTGACTCTAGATCCTAGCCTCGCTAAGATCAATAAAACCCTTCTCTATCTTTTTCTTTTGATCTCCTCTTGATCCCGTGATCTGACATGGTAGCATCGGTCGATCCCGCCGTCAATGCCTGTCTCCAGGCCCTTGAACAACTATCGCTCGAGGACCGCGCCCTGGTCCTCTCCGCCCTGACTGCCCAGCCGAATCTCCCCACGGTCCCTCCCGGTTTCAAGCGTCCCAAGATCCCGCTCCCCGACGCCTTCACTGGCGAGCGTAAGGCTGCTGTCGTTGACGAGTTTGTCTTCTCAATGACCGAGTACATTGCCTTCCACAGTCTCGATGACGCCACCGCTGTCGCCACCGTCGCCATGAACCTCAAGGGCAAGGCCAAGACCTGGTGGCGCCTCTGGTCCCAGGGCAAGCAACTCGACAACCTGACCCCGGCCGCCGTCCTGTCCCTCGTCCGCGACACCTTCCTTCCGTCCACCTCGCTGCGCACCACCGAGGATGAGTTCGAAGCACTGCGCCACACCGGCTCCGTCGAGCAGTTCAACTCTCGCTTCCGCGATCTCCTCCTCGAGCTGCCCCACTTCAGCAACAACCGCCAGAACCTGCAGCGCTACCTCACCAAGCTCAAGCACAGGGTGCGCATCGAAGTCGAATGGAAGCTTGACTCCAACACAGCCACCCTCGAAGATGCCATGGCCCTCGCCGAGCGATACGAGTCCATTATGGGTCAATCGCAACCCCTGATGCAGCAGCCCGCTCGCACTCAGTTCCGCGATCAACCCTTCCGCGAGCTCCAGTTCCAGCGACCTCCTCTCTTCCGCGCTCCACCTGGTCAGCCGCAGTTCCGCCCAATGGTCCGTCCTCCTCGTCCCGCCTTCCAGCCGACCCAGCCTCCCGCACGTGACCCCAACGCCATGGACCTCGACAACGTCGACATGCGCCCGATCAAGAAGCTCACCGACCGCGAGAAGGAGTACCTCCGCCGTAACGGAGGCTGCTTCCGCTGCCGCAAGTTCGGCCACATCGCCTCGCAGTGTCCCTTGAACCAGCCCCGCATCAACGCCATCGTCGAGACCGCCGACCAGGCCACCTTCTACGAAGATCAGGGAAACGACGAGGCGGCAACCCCTGGATACTACGACCTCTGAAGGACCCGGCGAGTTGCCGCCATCCGACTCCGACCCCCGACGCTGAACTATTGACTCTCGCCACCGGACCTCACCTGATCAACTCTCTCATCGACGAACCCCACCGCATTGCCGCCAACCACGGCAAGGGACTGCTTGTGATCGACGCCACCCTCAACGGCTCCCCGATCACCGTCCTCATCGACCCTGGTGCGACCAACTCGCACATCTCCGAGACCCTCGCCTCGACCCTCGACCTTCGAACCAAGACCACCGCCAACGCCGTCACGATGCCCAACGGCAAGTCCTTCCCGTCCTCCGTCACCGATCCCGTCGACCTCACCATCCACGACTACCACGCCCGCATCAACCTCTTCACCGCGCCACTCACCTGGGACGTTATCCTCGGCAAGAACTGGCTCGACCAGACCAACCCCGAGATCGACTGGCCCTCCAACCGAATCAAGTTCTCGATCGACGGGAAGCACCACACTTGGACGGCATCGCGACCCGACACCGGAATGCCACTCACGACCCTCGAACTCCGATCCCAGTACCACATGTCGACCCAGCAGATCAACGCACTGGCTTCGACTCCCGGCGCCGTGTATGTTTGTACTCTGAGCAGTGACTTGAATACAGTTGCTGTTGAACCCTACGACCCCGTTGCCCAACTTGCCCGTGTCCTCGAACCACTGACCCCCGAACACCGATCCATCATCGCAAAGTACCGCGATGCCTTCAACGAACTCAAGGAACTCCCGCCTCACCGACCCGGCATCGACATGAACATCCAACTCGACGACTCTGCCAAGCCAACCTGGTCGTCGCTCTACCAAATGTCGGCCGAAGAACTCGCTCGTCTCAAAGACGAACTCGACCGATTGCTCCGGATCGGCCACATCCGCAAGTCCGTCTCGCCCTTCGGCGCACCGATCTTCTGGGTCAAGCAGGGCGACAAGTTCCGACTCGTCTTTGACTTCCGCGCCCTCAACAAGATCACCGTCAAGGACCGCACCGCGCTGCCCAACATGCGCGAGATCATCGACCGCCTGTCCAAGTGCCGTGTCTTCTCCAAGCTCGACTTGCAACGCGGATTCCACCAGATCCGCATTGCCGACGCCGACACCCCCAAGACGGCCTTCAGGACCAAGTACGGCCACTTTGAGTGGCTTGTGATGCCCTTCGGCCTCGCCAACAGTCCCTCCGTGTTCCAAGCCGCGATGAACGACATCTTCCGCGAGTTCATCGACGACTTTGTGTTCGTCTACATCGACGACATCCTGATCGCATCCGAGGACGAGGACCAGCACATCCGCCACATCGAACTGGTCCTCGACAAGATCCACCGACACGGCTTCAAGATCCGACCCGAGAAGTGTTCGTTCTTCAACTCGACCGTCACCTATCTCGGCTTCATCATCGGCGAAGGACGCATCCAAGTGCATCCCTCGCGCATCGACGCCATCAAGAACTACCCGCGACCAACGACCGAACACGAACTCCGCAGCTTCCTCGGCTTGACCAACACCATCATGAGCTTTGTCCCTGGCTACGCTGCCCTCGCCGGTCCACTCTCGACTCTGATCACCACCCGCTCCGCCAACTCGACCAAGTCCGTCGTCTGGGACGACAACGCCATCGCCGCCTTCGAGCAGCTCAAGTTGCTCTCGCCTCAGTCGCTGCACATGGTCAACCCGGACAAGGACATTCACCTCTTCACCGACTGGTCCGAGTCAAGCGCATCGATTGGTGGATGGATCGGGCAGGACATGGACGGATCCGGCACGGTGCGCCCCATCGCTTTCAACTCGCAGAAACTGCACGGATCCGAACTCAACTACTCGCCCTACAACGGCGAGCTGCTGTCGATCACCCGCCACCTCGACAAGTTCAAGAACTACCTCGTCGGCCGCAAAGTCTTCCTCCACACCGACCAGAAGGCGCTCAAGCACATCCTCGACTCCAAGACCCTCAACAAGCGCCAACAGCGAGCCATCGACACGATGCTGGACTTTGACCTCGAGATCCAGTGGATCCCCGGCTCGTGGAACAAGGTCGCCGACGTGCTCTCGCGCACACCGACAGCCATCTCCAAGGCCGTCCAAGTCTCGATCATCAACGCGATTGTCAACCTCGGACCCTCGCCCGACGATCTCTTGGACACCATCCGCACTCAGTACAGCTCCGACCCGATCCTGTCAGCACTGATCTCGGTCCTCCGCGACAACTCGACCGACGGACTCAAGCCGTGGATGAAGGCACAGCTGCACCGCTTCTCACTTCGACACGGGATTCTCTACTTCGACTCGACCCGCATCTGCATCCCCGGCAAGGACCTCCGCATCTCGATCATCAAGGACCACCACGACTCTGTCTGTGCAGCTCACCCCGGCACCAACACGCTCTACAAAGCCATCTCGACACACTACTACTGGCCCGCCATGTCCAAGGACATTGCCGAGTGGGTCTCGCACTGCGACATCTGCCAGCGAGCCAAGATCCGACGACAACAAGCATACGGTCACTTCTCCCGGATCCCTGTGGCCACCCGCAAGATGGACACTGTCGCCCTCGACTTCATCCTCGGACTCCCGCCTGTCACGGACTCACTCTCGGGACGCACCTTCAACTCGATCACGATCTTTGTCGACTCCCTCACCAAGTACGTCGTCCTGGTTCCTGGCAACAAGACCGACTCGGCCGAAGACGTCGCCCGCCAGTACTTCCGCGATGTCTTTGTGCACTTTGGACTCGCCGGCACTTTCATCTCGGATCACGACACACGCTTCCGGTCGGCCTTCTGGACAGGACTTAACACTCTGCTCAAGACCGAACTCCGGATCGCCTTTGCCCACCACCACGAGGCCGCCGGACAAGTCGAACGCTTTGTGGCAACCGTCGCCGAGGCCATCCGCTGTTCGACTCTGGCCCTCGGCTCCCGCTGGATCGATCAAGTGCCATACATCCAGTTCGCGCTCAACTCACACAGCTCAGCTTCGACTGGACATTCGCCCTTCTTCCTGATGCACGGTCAGCATCCTCGCACTCCTGCCAACACCGACATCATCGCCGAGTCCAACCCTGCAGCACAGTCGATCGAGGAGATGCAAGCGACTCTGGACTTGGTCTCGGACAACATCGGCAAGGCCCAGGACCGGGCCCTGTACTACGCCAACCGACATCGACGCGATATCAGCTACGACATTGGCGACCAAGTCCTGATCGACACGACCGCGTATCACTTCAGCACGGACGACGTCACACCCTCCAAGATGCGGATGCCGTACTTGGGACCCTTCAAGATCATCGAGAAGATCGGAACGACTGGATATCGACTTCGACTCCCGAGGACCCTCCGATTTACAACCGAACTCCCCGCTTCCGCCCTCGTCCCCTACAACACACCATCGACCGACCAACTTGTGTTTGATGAACCCGGACCCAACCACAACGACGAATCAGTGTTCGAAGCGATCATTGGACACAGGATCAACCGACGACGTCGACTTCCTGGATATCGACACGAGTTCTTGCTCCGCTGGCAGGGATACGACCCATCTTACGACTCGTGGGCACCACTGGCCGAACTCTTGGATGGAGGACTCGCAGATATCCACGACTTCCTCAGCCGCAACCGCAACCTTCCGGAAATGGACACACTGATCGACCTTTGCCAAGCACAAGTGCAACGCAACTCGGGATCGAAAAATTGATGGTTTGACTTGAGCACAATTTTTCTGGGGGGGATGTCACAGATCGCTCTGCCCGCCTAGCTGCACCGTCGCACTTGTGTCACTGTTTGCGTCGCACACTTTCCTTTTCCTTTGTCCTGTGACGCCTTTCCTTTTTCCTTGCTCTCATGTTGCACACGCCGCTCTGTTTTCCCTGCATTTGTCATCGACCATGCATTAGTCAGACGCTGTGTCACCCGCATTTGTCAGCCACCGAGCATTTGTCAGACTTTCACATGTTTCTCCGGTTAGCCGTTGCTGCCTGGCTGCTGTCCCGCCGCCTCCGCTGCTTCGCCCCCGCTGCGGCAGGCTTCGCCTCCGGGACCGCCAGACAGATAAATAGCCCGCCTTCACCCGCTCATGTTTCTGGTCATCACCTTCGACCCCAGACACACTTGACTCTAGATCCTAGCCTCGCTAAGATCAATAAAACCCTTCTCTATCTTTTTCTTTTGATCTCCTCTTGATCCCGTGATCTGACACCTCCTGTCCTTGCCCCGCCTTATTTCCGTGTCCTGTTCTTTACAACTGCGGACCAGAGAAGAACGCGTCCCTTCGAAATGTGAGATTGTCGCGGAGAAATGAGCTTTATTATTTTCAGGACTCGGCAAACAGATTTCATAGAGTTCGCCTCCTGTCTGATTCTTACAGCCCAGACGGTCCACATATCCCATGCAGCCCACGCAAGTCATCCATGTATTAAGGTATCTCGTGTATAAATCAGTTTTTTTCTTCAACGGCGATTTCGATCACCATGCCGGTCTGTCGAGAACATTGCTCTGTTCTTAGTGCCGATTCATTGTTCGTTCCTATTTAATCGCCATTCTTTTCGCATATCCGTGGTGCCCTCCTCTCCCCTCTCACTCTCCTTCCACCCACTTCTTGTCAGAGCCAGTCTCTCAAGGCCCTCTGCTTCGTTCACGTATTCGTCACAATATCAGTAAAGCAGGATCATTGTGATGGAGCACACCCCTGAACCGTGTATGCGTTGTTGGTCACCAATGTATCTCATAAACTCGATGTCACATTCTGATTTATAGCGTCTATTCTCGCCCGAATTACCATCAAACTCACTGTATGCGCAGGGGCTGCCATGGATCAATGAACGGCCAGACACATTTACTCCTGTTCAGTTACTTTGAGCTCGGCGAGAAGTTCCGTAGCCTCCCTGTGGACCCTGCCGTTTTTCGACTGTATGTTGATCGCATTCTGTGCATACACCTTGGCTTTCGTGTAGTTTTTGTCGTTGGTCTCGATTCTCGCGAGCTTCAAATATACCTCTTTGAGAGAAGTCCTTGCTACATCGATCTCGGCGCATTGGACGATTCGCGCAACATACTCCTCCAAATACTTCTTTGCTGACTGATTGTCTCCGCACAAGATGCAGGTGCATCCCAGTTCGTATAGCAGGCCCAGGACAGATTCGGGAGACGAGTTGGGCATCATGCCCATGCGCATATCAAGGGCATTTTCGTAGTGTGCACGCGCATCTTCGTACTTGCCCATGGAACGGGTTGCGCTCCCCAGTTGCAGCAGCGAATGAAGTATCGAATTATGCGGCCGGCCAGCATGGATGGTTCGCTGCAATTCGAGAGCTTCGCGAAATTTGGCCGCCGCAACTTCATAATCACCCTTGGCCTCGGCTACTCGACCGATTTGAAGGATCGTTGCTGCGACACCCGAGTGCTCACGCGTACCGAATCCAGCTACACGAATATCCAGTGCTTCTCGGTAGTAAGTGAGCGCTTCGTCAAGCTTGCCTTCGGCGATTGCCACGTCACCCAAAGCATGCAATGACGTGGCTACGTAGGTATGCTTCCGCGTGTTGTAGCTTGCAATCTTGATTTCGAGAGCCTCTTGGTGGTATGCCCGGGCATCGCTGTATTTCTCCATAGCCAAACTTACGCCACCAAGGGCATGAAGCGTTCCTGCGACATAAGGATGACTTCTCGTACCGTATTTCAGCACTTCGGCCTCCAAAACTTTGGAATAATGGCTGAAGGCGTCGTTGTATCGACCTTCTGCCATGTCGATTCCCCCCATGGCATAGTGTGCACCGCTTTCAACTTCGCGGCCCTCAGCTTCCGGCAACTTTGCAGCAATTTCGATTGCTTCCTGGTGGTAGACCTTGGCTTGCTGGATGCTTGCAACCTTTCGGGTGACCATTCCAAGCTGATTCAGATTATCGGCAATCGAGGAATGTTCACGTGTTCCGTAATACTCGACTCGGATTGCCAGCGCAGTCTGAAAGTGCTGTATAGCGTCCGTATACTTGGCCTGCGCTTCGACCACGATTCCCAGTTGGTGATATGCCTGGGCCACCAAGGGCTGTGTTCTAGTTCCGTAGAAAATCTCCATTTTTTCGATCGCTTGAACCAAGATTTGATTGGAGACCCGGAGCAATCCTCGAGAATATGCCAAGTCAGCATTGATCAAGTCGATTTTGACTTGATACTCTTGATCGTATTGCTTAGGAGAGGTCACGGATGCAAATGCCTGTAGATGGATTCCAATCTCAAGGGCGCTTTTGCTGAACGGAAAACTGCCGACGACTTCACACAGTACTTCCGCAGTAGACCGAACGACATCTGCGAGCCCATATTCCTGCATGCTATTTCCACTTGTACACAGATCTCGAGAGACTTGTTGGACAAGTCCGTGCGTGTAATATGAATCGCCCGATCGACGCCGAAGCAGCCCAACCTGCTGCATAGCGTATATCACATCAGCTGATAAAAATAAATCGGAATTAGTGCGATAGATCGACCGACGGTCGCGGGCGCGAGCACACATATCGATTCCACTGCCGATGTTGGAGCATTTGTGGGCCCGATAAATTCCAGAGCCTTCAGCCCATAGGACGCTCCCTACTTCCTGACTTAATGGTGGTTACAGTCAACCATCCGTATCCCTCTACTCTTTGATTTACTTACGCGGTCGCTCGCAAGTGGGATCAAATCGCTTGATAAGACTTTCAAGCAGCCGGAACTGAATCCAACTGGAATCCAAATACCCCACAGCTCCACAAAGCTTCACTGCAGTGCTTGCAAAAGAAGTGTGCTTCTCGTTCAGCCATCTGAGCGCCCATTCGACCAGGGCCCGCAAGCACGTCTTCGAAGGGTCGTCGTCGTCGCTTTCATTGGAGCCTTGATGCGAGAGAATCTTGCTAAAGTCCGTTACAACTACCGAGAGCGGTGGCTGACGCGCCTCGTAGTAAGAGATGAACTGCTCGACCACAATAGGATAGCCATTGATGATAGAGAGGAGCGACTCGAAGTGTACCTTGTCTGCAGGAGTAGAGACCGCAGTGTGCAAGGAGTCGCATCGAGAGAGTATGTAGCCTTTTGTCTTCGAGGTGTCCCAGACTTCGAGTGAGAGGATACTTTGCTTTCGGGAGCCGCTTGTCATCTCCAGCGCTCGCTGGAGTTTGCCCGGCGGGAGGGTTTCATAGCGAGTGGTGATCAACACATCTCCTCCGAATCGCTTGAGCTTGGCAAAGACCTGGTTGGTCACCTCGATATCGTCGACATTGTCAATCACCAGGAGATAGCGCTTCTGGGCTTCGAAAAACTTGGAGGCATGGCCCAGTATATCCTTGTGAGCGACGCCCTCAAACTCCTCAATCGAGAGAAGGTCATCGGTCGCTGCTTCGACAGAGGAGCACGTCACCCAAAATACGTTGCTATATGCGCATTGTGTTTTGACGGCATTGTGGACGAATTGTCGGGCCAAAACCGATTTGCCCATACCGCCCATGGCGCTGATTATTGCGACGCCTTGGTTGACAATACTGGACTCGATCTTGAGCAGCGTTTCGGACTGAAGAAGTAGGTCTGAAGGGATGTACAGTCGGCCCATGCTCAGCTTGATTGGATCCATACTAGCGCCGGCGGCGGGATCGATGGCATCGAGGAGGTTGTATACGATCGAAAAGATATTCTCCGGGTCGATATCGGCAATCTGTCGCTGACACAGTCGACCCAAAGCATCTCTCATTTTGTTGTAGAGCGGGCCATCAGGGACGGGGTAGGCGTATGGCCGAAACGGCAACTTTGAGTCTCCGGTCTAGGAGAGCCACACATGGTTCCCATTGAACAAATCACGATCATATCACATGGTGAGCTCATAAGAAAGGGTCGGAAGCCAAGCAAAACGCTGATCTCCCACGACTAGACCTCAACGGATACCTTTGCAACCACAGCTAGGGGGTGGAGTTTGATCGATGGGGTCTCGTCTGCCAGGGTGATGCCGGCCTCGATTTCGTCTAGCACTGAGTCAACGGCCTGGAGCAACCACCAGCCGCAAGCAAGGGCCGTAGGTTAGGGCACGACGCTACCGACTTAACTTTGGCTATGAATAGGCCGGGCTACTCGTCCAGCCAAACACCGACATTTCGCCCGATGGGTATGCCGAGTTGTCGGGGACTCTCCTACAACCACAGCCGAGTGGCACGCTTGTGACCAACCTGGTTAGCGAGTTTATCCTTGGCCATGATATCCAGCGATGCTTGGCTCAGCAAGTACACGATAACGCTGCTGCTTTTGAGCCCATTCATGAAGTCTTGGTGGAAATTTTCACCTGGATTAAGACATTTGCGGTCGAGGTACACACGCACTGTTCTGCCCAGCCGACGGCGTCCGACCTGTTCGAGAGCCTCACAGAGAGCAATCGAGAGGGACTGCTCCGAAGCGACTCGGTAGGATATGAAGTAGTCGTGAGTGGGGCTGTTGTGACCCCGGCATGTGTATGCCCCGCTGAAAGACATGGCGGCTGCGACTGCGATGAGGGAGACAACGGCGATGAGGGAGACAACCTGGTCCGGGTGGGAGGCAGGCTGGGCTTGGTGAGACCAAAGCCGACGAGGCGACCGAGAGCGTTCTCGCCGACGCCGCCGAGGAGGTCCGTGACACGCGGTTCCAACCCATCCCAAGTTCCAACCCATCAGGATGTCGAGTCGGCAACCTCGAGCCCAATGGCAGGAGCGGCATCTGTGAGCTGAGGCTCTCCGCTGCAGCATAGGCAGGGGCCAGTCCGACGCTCAAACGGAAGACGAGATGATATTTGCTTGGCTACTTTCTGCAGGAGCGACAGCCAAAACTTATAACACAGTGATGTACGAAGCGGCTCAAGACCTCCGGGAGCACCGTTTTGGATCCTCGCCGTCCCGGTCCAGCAGAAGTAGGATGCGTCTCCACGTCGTGATTATCCAGATACAGGTCGTCAGGCACGTGGCACTGATGCCAAATTGTTTTGCGGTGGGAAACTCATCGCTGCTCAGGCGAACATGTATAAGTGGGAGGGGTATGCCTTGGAGTGAAGCTCCGGCTGAGTAACCATCATGAAGAACAACCCATGACAGCTTCCGAAATAGGCAGGGGAGTTGAGGAGCAAGTGCGTTTGCGGCGCTCACGCTCTCACTTCTGGTACGTCGAGTAGATTGAATTGAAGTTTCGAGCCTGCTCAGCTTGCCGTGGCCTGGATGGTTGGCGGCCAGATGCGTTGCTGCGACCGCCGCCATCATTTTCCCGACGTCCTTCGTCCCGCCGTCCTTCATCCCGCCGTCCTTCGTCTCGTCCCCGAGGCCGAGGCGCCACACTTTCGTGGTTATTGCGGCGAGGGCCAGAGTCCTGACGTTGAGGGGTGGGACGCACGACGGAGCGGGTTGACTCGCTCCGGGTTGCCATCTTAGGAGGCGGTCCACGCTCGTTGGTCGGCACTTTACGTGGGGCGGACGACTGTCGAGTGGCATATTTCGGACCAGGACTTGAGGTGCTGGTGCTAGGGCTTGACGAGGGCTTTTGATACATGGAGAAAGTCATGCTGTAGTAATCATTCTTGCGATCCCGCGATGCCGTCGATGTGCTGTGCTTGTCAGACGTGTCGGAGCGGGAAGCGGTGCCAAAGGCCTTCTCGGAGGAGCCAGGAGAGCCACCGTGTCCAACAACATGATCTAGCGGAGATTAAAGGTGTCAGCAATGGTCGATAGATAGCTCCGTGTGGCGGTCACGCACCTCCTCCGGGCTCCCAGATTGGATCTTTGGGGATGATCCAAGAACAGCGACCCGCAGCACAACTCGTCAATCGAGACAACTCACTGATTTGACCAATCGTAAACTCGCCGATGACGAGCACGAGAGCGAGGAAGCCGAGAATGAACCAGAATCCAAATATGTATGTCATCGGGACGCCGCCATAGGCCTGGAGCCCCAGGAACATGGTAATAACGCCCATCAAGACGAGGGTGCGACCCAGCCACCTATAACAAAGCACGATTCCACGAATTAGCACCCACAGAGAGCGCCAGCATCGACACAGAAGTACCATGGCTCCGTCGAATATTCGCTCGACAAGCCTCAACTCCCCGTGGCATTGCCAACAATATCAGAGAATCACTCACCAGTGCAGTTTGTCCCACCACGGTACCGACGGTCGGTCCGCGCTCCATAGGTGGTTAGAAACAAAGCCAAGGACGAATTGCAGAAGCATCAATCCAATCATGGAGACACCGGCGCCCTGAACCACAGTGAAGACATAAGGTCGTCAGTCCGGTACGGCCACGCGTGTGCGAGCAAAGTGCTGCGTTCCGCCAGAGTCTATAGCTCACCTTATGGAGGGTATTGCTGGTGAAATCGACTTGGAATCCATCGAGTGACAACATCAAGCCAGCAGCCAGGAGAGTGAATCCGCCGGTCACACCGATCATAAGACCCAGATGGAGGCGGTACCACCAATGGCCCAGCTTGTCCTTCATGAAGCGAGCGATGAAAATGCTTTTTGGACAAGCAGACACACGAAATCAAAAATGGATGGTGAGTTCGTCTGGCTTGACTCGCCAGCAATCAATGGCTTTGTATCGTGGACTACAATGACAGTAGTAGTAAGCTGAGTCGCCCACAACCAGACCTACCCGACGAATGGAACAACTCCCCAGGCAGCAAACATCATGATGCCGTGCAACAGCGGGAATAGCAGCTCCGAGCTCATGGGGGCAGGCGGTGCTGGGGCGGGGCCGTTGGTACTGTTGGAACTGGGAGGAGGTTGAGCGACGGTTCCCGCATAGGACGGGTTGCTGATAAAATTCATCGAGATGCCCACGCCGCCGTGAACCGTATGGCGGCCAATGTTGCTGCCAGAGTCCTCGGGTGGAGTTCCGGTGTTTCCCGCAAAAATAAAAGTTGTACCGGCAGTGCTGGAAAGGGCGCCGCTGGAGGCGCCTGTGGGTGCACGGAGAGGCCGAGAGATGGCAAAGACGACCGAGTAAGACCCTGAGGAGGGGCACGACGCAGGCTTCGGCACGACGCTGAAGCTGACTGGATTGGCGCTGTTGATGGCGTGGCTGGCGGAAGTGAACTCTTGGACATTGATACCGCCGGTGCTGTTCTTCCAGCCGATGTAGATGTCGGAGCCCTGCATCATGGTGCCAACACCAAAGGCAGCCCACCTGGGACCATGGATCCAAATGAAATCAATGAGATGCCGATGCCTTGTAAGGTCCGCATGATCTACACGGTCCACACGGTCCGCACGGTCCGCACGGTCCACAAGATCCAGACAAACTGCCGTGTTGTCTTGGACCAGTGGGAGTTCCGCCTACCCGGCAAAGTTGGCGCAGAGCGTCAGGATCATGTTCTCTTTCGAAGTATCCAGCTGCCCAACGAGCCATGAGTTGGTGGTGGGCTCGGTATATCCACAGAGCCCATCGGGGTTGTTGACGCATGTCTGGGCATGGACTGCGATGGTAGAGAGCGGAACGAGGAGTCAGCCCGGGTACGTTGAGTTGGGGGAGGATCGGTTTCGGCAACCGAGGATCGGGACTGATAATGGGAGTCGCACGAGCGACGACCTACCGTCGATGGCAGAGAACGCCAGTAAGGCGCTCAGCCAGAAGATTGACGAGAGCATCGGGGGGCGACAGATACACAGCACAAGCAGCGGTGCTCGGCGATGCGCTGGTTTGCAAGCGGGAGGTGAGAGAAGTCGCCGGTCCTCGAGATGGCTGACGGCCAAGGAAGCCAGGAGGCAAAGACGTGGCGAGGGCGGGACACGAGAGCCCGACCCAAGCCAGCGTCGGGTCACACACACCCTCCCTTGCACGACGGGATGTGACACTAGGGCCAGGGAGCGCGTTCGCACAGCGCGAGCACAAGCTGCTGTTGCTGTCGGCGCCCTCCCTCCCCTTGTGCCGCTGTCCGTTCGCAAAAAAGACGCACTTCCCCTCTTGCCGCAACTCAAACCAACGAGTCGCGCGACGTGTGCGGCACGTTTCCGGCGCGCTCGAAACGCGGCCTTGGCGCGGCTGAGTCGGCCAACCAAATCGCGGGGTGTGACGCGCCAAGGCATCGCCACGCATCGCCACGTATCGCCACGCTGCTGCTGATTCGCGCTTCGGCAACCAGTCCGACACGGATCGTGCAAAATGATGCAAATGCTCGCTGTTCGATATTCGATATGCCAACTGCCGCAGGCGAACGCGCCGGCATCTTCCGACGCCGCCAGGTTCAAATATACAACAGAGTCTTTCCATGCCCCAGACGCAAATGCTCTCGCAGTTGCTGCGCCAATACATCAACCCCAAGCTTTGCAGCTTGACCCGCGATGCGATTGAGACCCTCATGAAGCGCTGTGAGGGTTTCAATGGTCGCAACGCTGCTTCCCATGCTGCTTTCTTCGAGGCTCAGCAGAGCCGTTGCGTGCTGTCGGCGTGCGATGCACTGAAGCAGATTCACTGTTAGATCGCTCTTGGGCTCATCGAGCCTCAGAGCCCAGCAATGATTTGGTGGCCAGTGCTGCATTGTCTTCGCCATCCATAAACCTTGGCTCCATCCCCACCCACCCCGAATCCGGTCGCCTCATTTACAGCCTCACGTCCAACTGCGACCATGCTCGCTTCCCATGTCCATAACTGCATCGATAATATCGCTCTACTCACATGAGCCAGCGCAGCGGCAATGACTCCTGATGCAATGTTTGGTGATTCTAGGTGCTGGATCTCGTTCGGCAACTGCTCATTCGATCGGGAACCGAATTGCTCGTCAGCACCGCGCCAGTGCTTGATAGACTCGATTGCATTGTCCGGTCGCAGCTTTGGCTCACCTGATGCAAGGTATCCAACCCCCTGAGCAGAGGTGGGCTCACGTTCTCCATATCGGCATCAGCGGACTGATACTCGGTGATTCCAAAGGATCCCAAAAGCACGTATCTGCGCAAGGGAGAGAAGAGGGCGATCAGTACGCCACGAAGCACTGCCCAAATGCTCTGTCGGGTGCCCTCGATAGTTTCGCCAACAATACCAACACCGAGCGCATGGCGATTCACTCCCAGCATGAATTGCAGCGACCACAAGATGAGCAAAGACACACACCTCTCTGCTTCGATGTGCTCAAAGAAAACCTTGGTCCATTCAAAGGCGTGCTCTGGTGGGACCTCGTATCCAATTGCCACAACAAGAGTGCCAATCTCGTCTTCAGGCACAAGTATTGGGCAGCTCCGGTTTGAAATCCTACTTCGGTCGAAAGAGCCCCCAGTCTGTGAAGTACGACATCGGAGAGGTTAGAGCTTCTAGCTCCGTCCGATTGCTTCGGTGACCGAGTTGGCCTCACTCTGGCGAGATTGGAGCTCAAGCGCAACTTCGTCGACGTACTGTATCAGCAAACGGAGCCAAAATGTGGCCCACGACCCGAACGTTAGGATATCTGGAGCGAAGATACAGCTGTCCAGCGCCATATGTTCCAATCAGAGCTCGAGATATCTTGAGTTTGCGGGGATCCTTGTCGTTTGTGACAATATCTGGGGACCACTGGATGGAGATACGAAAAGAAATACCTCGGAATCAGTAATCACTCGCCTGTTTTACCAAGCCGGCGTTGCACGGAGGGCAGGATCGTTTTGGAGAATCATGAAACCAGCTTGCCCCAGGGTTCGAGGCCAAAGACCGTGCCATCAAGCTGTCGGATCGACGGCACGGTTTCTACCTGGATCATGGGCCGGGTCCAGAGACGCTCCTTCTGTGCCGTCTCGAATGTGTCGAGTGCAACATCACTCTCCTCAACCTCATAGTCCCGACCGAGGTCGACGGAGTAGGGCCAGATATCCTGTTGATTGCCAAGAGACAGACATAATCAGCTCGGATGCATGTGCGTTTGCTGCCCAGCATCAGCGCAATCCGGGCTATCGACAGACGCCAAAGCCACCATACCATTTTTTGAGAGATGCGCTGGCGCAGATGCTGCAGGGCCGCTCTGCAGATCGGGTCTGGCGGTTTTCAGGCCGTGGTCTTGGTCGGCCCTGGCCATGCGACCCTGGTCATCCGGCTCGAGCCGGAGGGAGCCGGAAGGAGCCGGATTGGCTGGCTCGTGCTGCTGACACGTGAACGCCCTCATGCCTCCTCCAGCTTCATTCCCAGGCAGCCGCCCGCACCACCCAGCTGGTAGTCATCCAACTCCTCCCTCCCCAGCATCAGCCCTCCATCTGGCTCTGCGGCATCCCAGACGGCACCGTTCCGCGCATCGGCGCCACAAATCTCACCAGAAGCCAGGAGCAAGCAGCAGACAAGTGTGTCTCGCAGTGGTGTCTATCGCCCTCGAGTGAAGCCAGCATCCCAAGGTCATGTCCCGAGCGGCCCTTGGAGCCCAGTCCGACAGTCCGCCAGCCCGGATCGTCCTCGATAATCTTGCTGGGTCTTCCGGTCTTGACTCACTCCAAGGTGCCCAGAACCGCGGTCTGGTGAACATTTTGGTGCCTGCAAGCTTTGTGCCATCCATTCTGCGTCTGCTGTCAGCATCGGCGACACTCAATCCGCGAACCCCTCCACAGCCGACCCCGGATTCACCTTCGCTCTCTGGATCTGCACGCGATGGCAGAGGCCTGAGACCAACGCCCCCAGGCTTGCGTCGCTCCACCACACCTCCTTTTGCCGAGCAGGATCTCGGCCGGGCACCATCGGCCAAGATTCGCCCAACTGGAACTGGCCCCAGTCCGAGCTCTCCGCTCGCCAAGACCCCAAAATTTGAGCGGCTGTTACGGCTCTTGATCTGCGTCTTGAAGCTCAACCTTGCCATTTCATCGCACCCGAGGCAACCGTGGCTGACGCCTCCCCTCGACCTTATCGCAAAACAGATCTCGCTTCTTCGAATCCTCGCAGACTCGGCTGTGGTCGTTCGGTCGCTTGAAACCCTCCACTATCTGTGGCGATTCCTTTCGACATCGCTCTCTAGACAAGATTCTGCTCTCCACGCTCTCGTCTCGCCGCACGCGCTGCCGCCTTCTGACACCCGGCCCGGTGATCTGAGCTGGCGCCGATACCAACAGCAAATTGCAGTCTGGCGATCGATTTTCCTGTCCATAAGAACCTCATTGGACCTGGCCAATCTCCTCTATCGTGCACGCATCATCCGGCTGCCACAGCGGATCCATACCTATCGGGCACTGCAAAAGTGGCTCATGGTCTCTTGGCTTGTGGTTGCTTTATTCGATCTCTCGGACCACATTGTGGATATGTACCTGATCTACAAGAACTGTGCCATGATGGGACAGCAGCTCTCGTGGGCCAAGGGCTGTCTGGAGGGCGAGAAGCAGATCATGCTCGAGGAATGGTCCCAGCATGCCCGCTATTGGGCCGAAGCCTCCGTCAGCTCAAACAAGAAATTAGCCGAACTCTTTGGGGTCCTCATGCAGCTCTACGAGCTACAATACCCGGCCGACCAGTCTGGCAGTATGCCTTTCCCGCTCTTCAGAAATCTCTGGGGATTTGTGTTGATATGTTTGGAGCTCTATTCGCCCAGCCTGCCACTGCTGGTCAAGGGAGCGGCGATTCCGACGAACGCATGAATCTCCACAGCAGAACGGCGGAGATTCTGCTGTGGAACCAGCGGGGTCTCGAGAGCCCTGGTCGATTCACGAAGGTGGTGTATCCCTATCATGAAGGAGGCGTGGATCTACAGTCGGTCCAGAAAAAAAACGGGACACTTCCCCTTTCTGGCTTCGGATGTCTGAACCCCGCTGACTGACTGTAGGCCCAGCGGGCAAGCCGTGAGATTGTTTCCCGTCCTGGTTGGCAATCGAGTGGTTTTGGTTGGTTTGGGAAGCATGGTCTTGAATACACCCGGTCGATCTCCTGTGGCGATGATCGACTGGCATACCGAGATCATGTTCCTTGAGGCATTGATGTCTCGATGTGTGAGTGTGGTGCATTCACTCGACCCTCTGGACAACTCCATGGTTTATCGATATAAAGATGGTGCTGTGCTTGGCCATGAATGCAATGAGTGGGTGGGTGTATTCAGGTTCCAGAAAAAAACACTGTCCTGGTTAAAACGGGGGTGACCCGTTTCATTTCGGATATGCTGTAAAGCACGATTCTGTGTTATTTTGAACGAGGTGTGCAAAACAACCCCCCTCAATGAGAAAGTTGCCGTTGCCGCCCATTGCTGCCATCTTGCCAGCAACACCATTGCTCTGCTAGCTACTTGTTCCTGGTTTGCCGGGCTTCCCGTTGCCTTGACTACAAACCATTACATCTTAGTAGTGGGGGTAATACAGCGCCCCTAGACCCTCTTCCACACCATGACGTCATGGAGAGTTTGGCAGCCAGATTGATCCACAAACAAATCTTCATAGAGCAGCCAGATGCCCTCTTTCTGGGCGTCATCAACTCCGTTGGAAACTGACTGGACGTCATAGAGTGTCGGCTCCCCAGAGAAGGTGTTAAGTACGGCAATCTTGCGTCTTTGCTCATCGTCATCCTCCATCGTTGGCGCCAAGGTTGAGGCCATCACAGTTGTTGGCCCGGCCGACGATGCCTTGTTGAGAACAATTCTGGATTCATCCCAAGAGATCCCGCGGATCGAGTGAATGTCGTTGCCAGAGATGGTGTGAGTCCAGATGCGCTCAAGCTTGCGCAAGCTATAACCGCGAAGCTCCAAAAAGCTAGTATTGCTGATGGTACTCTGGATTTCTACCATGATGGCGAAGCGTAGAAGATGAACTCGAACGACGAGAGCGCATCCGTTGGCAACGTCGCTACAGACGCCGAGCTGCGAGCCATCGCTGGCGTTTCGGAGCGTGATGAGATACGAAACTGGTGCTCGAGTGCCTTCTCGGGCAACATGGTTGAGAGTAAGCACAACCACGGCCGACTCATTCAGGTCCACAGAGTGAGCCACACTTTTGTGCTTCCAGAGCATCCTTGGAGTCAGCTCTGGCGACTTTGGATCGTGCACATTAGGAGGGTGTTTCGGCCGCATCTCAGAGACGACTTTCCTCTGTATACCCGACGCTGTTTTGCTTTGTGTTGCTGGGCCTGTCTTGCTGAGTGCAGGGGCAGTCTCCACATGGGCCAAGTCGACTGAATCGGAGTGCAAATGGTACAAACTGAGCCCGACCTCTGGCGAGTCGCTTGGGCTGGCCGCGGCTGGAGCAGTCACCACGAGGCCGTAACTACCACAAATCCGACCGGCGATGTAACGTTCCTGCGAGCCTTTGAATCCAATAGAACCAAGGGTGCGCTTTTGTGTTTTCGAATCCCAAAAGTAGAGCCTGTCTCCGAAGCTGTCACGGAACCCGATGATGGGCGAGCGGATCGACGGAACAAATGAGTCACACTGCTGCAGCTCGAGGGATGAAGCATAATCCTGCCCGTCGTCTTGGAGTAGATTCAGACACACTAGAGGCGGATGGAGGCTGGTCGAAGACTGCTTTCGCTTGCTCCGCCCCTCCATTCCACGAAAATAGCAAACTTTGTGGGTGGAGCCCGAAGAAATGGGCTGGGCTGCTGCCGGCGTCGTCGCGACGCCTGTGACGGTTGGGGTCGCTGCGGCATTTTCGTGAGAAAACCAAGTGCAAGCCAGCCAGGACGACGGTGCCTCGGCATCTGGGAGCATGGAGCAAACAGGTTTGGCGGCATAGCATCCGACGATGAAACGTCGATTGGCGCATGGCATCGAGTTGAGCTTGGCGATTCCGGAGATTATGGGGGCTCGCTGTAGCTTCCTGCCTTTCCAGAGGCGGCCCTCTTCCCAAATCACTCTGCATTTGGCCAAGGTGGCCCAAGTTTCGGTGCTCAGTTTGATGGAGTCGTGGAAAAATCGAGCTTTGATCACATGCGGTCGCCAGAGCACCTCATCGAGCTCTTCAATCTTGTCGTAAAAAAAGCCCGATACTCGGCACATTTTCTGAAGATCCTTGGGCAAGAGCCGGCCAAGAATTCGGACCAGAACGGCATCAGGCAAGCGCTGAAAGGAGTCGCTCTGTGAATTGAGAGCCTCAACACTCATGCTGGCGATGGGTTGAGTTGCAGAGTGAATGTCAACTGAGTGCGTCAATATGCGGCGTTGATGGCTGGAAAAAAAAAAGAGCCCAATGGTCTATATAAGATTCCTCCTCTATTCCAGAGTGGATTCACCCGGTGAAGCGGTGGGAAAGGAGGCTGAAATACTCGGTGTTTTTCAGCCGTACCTGTGTCTTGTGAAGAGCCGTGCAGATAGCAATCGAGCACCCCTGGTCCGATAGATAGATTCTGTCCGGCAAGCGTCTGGGATTAAACCGCCCAAATTGAAACGGGACAACGTATATCTCCCAAGTCAATGATGTCGATCGATCACCGGGCTAAAGGATGTCGATCGGTCCTCACACTATTGTGATATATCGACCGCAGAGAATATTAAAGTCTGGTGCGGATTCTTCGGGACCAAGTCCCAGAAAGTAACCTTCCTATACGGTAGGGTCGGCGTGCTTGAGTCCAAAAATGACGATATGTCCCATTGTCTACGCTATAAGCCCAATTGAGATCGAATCTGGATCACAGGCGACGATCGATTCGGTTGGCCGGTTGTGGTGCGAGTCGATTGCAACCGATTCCGGCGGGCCAGAGACGAGCCTGAATTGCTACGCATTGTGTGAGAAAATAACAGCTTCCCAAATGAAACGGGACACCCTGCTGTGAGTCAGGGTTGTCGTTGCTTTCTGGTCCTGAATACACACCATTCATCACCCACCATGACCAAAGAGCATGTTCGCGATGCCTGGAAGCCGAGCGACTCCAGAAGGTCGACTATCTTGATACCGAGTAACCATGGGGCTGTCCAGATGGTTGGGTGCATCCAGATGGTTGGGTGCATCGAGTGCATCTAGTGCAGCTGGTGCATCTGGTGCATCGAGTGCATCGAGTGCATACAATCACATTCCACATCCAGTGCATACAATCACACTCCAGCATCACAACATCAATGACAATCGATTGCTGCCACGGGATATCGACTGGGTGTATTCAAGATGATGCTCCCGAAGCCAATGAAAGCCAAGTGATTGCCAACGAAGACCCGAAACAATCTCATGGCTCGTCCACTGGGGCCAACAAAAGTTCAGCAGTCCTCGGGCCTCCGATGCCAGCGAAAGAGGGGCACCGTCCCATTTCGTTCGGAACAAGCCGTACACTTTCTTCAGGGGAAATGGGACACTAGCCCATGACCCATATGTTGGTGTGGTATCTGATGGCTTGCGTCCAACAGAGCCATGTGCAATAACACGGATCACCTCCGAGTGAAGACTTCGGGATGCTCTCCGTCTCCACAATCGACCGTGTCCCATTTCGCCTTGGGAGTGTTACAGGCAATCCAATAAAAAACGGGACACCCGGGTTTTTGACCATTCATCGAATAGTTTGTTACCCAATGTTATCGCGCGCTGGCCATGACCATTCGCCACACATCCGACTTTCGCACCGCCGCATTGCGATGCTACGCCTTCATCCATAGCCTGCGTAAGGTTGCCTCCATATTCAGTGTGTCCAAGAGCACCATCCATCGATGGCACCGAGGATGCAAGCTGGATGACCCATCCCGGGTCCCAGCTCGCAGATCCACTTTCTTCGAGCAGGCATGTCCAGTCATTCGCACCCTGATTGAACAGGACCCGTTCCAGACTGGTCCTGTGTTGCGATGCAAGCTCGAGTCCATCCTCCAGAGGAAAGTTTCACTCTCACTCTGCCACACTGCCATCCACCGAGCAGGTCTCTCACACAAGAGGGCAACACACCTCTACAAGTCCAAGCGACTGGATGAGCGAGTGGCACAGTTCAGGGACCAGGCCTGCTCCATCGACCCACGACGATTCGTTTTTGTCGACGAGACAGGGATCAGGAGATCCATTTTTCCTCTTTACGGATACTCGCCGAAGGGTGCTCCGCTTCGCCAGCGCAATCATATGAAACACAAGTCTGTCTCGGCTGCATTTGCCATCAACCACTCTGGTGTGCTGCATCGCATGTACATCCCCACATCATTCAAGACACACTCGATGGTCGAGTTCTTTGAGCGAGCGAGCTTCCCAGACGACTCTGTGATTGTGATGGACAATGTCAGCATGCACAAGACAATGGCTGTCCTGGACTGCATCGAGCGCCGAGGATGGTCAGTGATCTTCACCCCACCTGCCTCGCCCGACTTCAATCCCATCGAGAACTTCTTTGGGATTGTGAAGCGTCAGTACAGGAAGGCAGCAGCGCTGAATGCGTCCGAGGGGTTCAGAGTCGGGATGGTGACCCTGTTTGAGTCTGCCGTTCGGAGGGTGCTTCCAGATGTCTTCCCACGGCTGATTGAGCGAGCGATGCGCTTCTGGGGTTGAGTTCCCTCCAATCAAGCCGCCGTTTTCGCGTTCACATCCCTGGCTTGAACCTCTCGGCGATTTTTGAACAGGGTCACTTCCCCAACCAGCCCGCAAAGACGGGCTCCTGCTCTCGGGTATAAATGCCACACCTTCGTCCTGCTGCTTTCTTTCCTCATCTCGCCTTGATCTGATCATCGCGCTATTGTACGATAAAAAAAGTCTCTGCTCTGACCAGTACCACTGGCAGGCATCCAGCATCCTCTGCCCCCATGCCTCCGAAGCGTAAGGGTACCGGTGATGGCCAGCCTCGGCCACCCAGGCCCAAGAAAGCCAAGTCACAGTCGGAGCCTGTCTCTGGTTCGTATTCTGATCCCACGCATGCTTGGTCGTCTGTTGCTCCGTCGCTCACCACCACTGCTTCTGCAGATCCAATGGATGTCGATCCCACCGAGCCTGGTCCATCTACTTCCTCGAGTACTGGCAAGCGATGTCCCAAGTGCGATGGCACCGATCACGAACGCTGCAACACTAGCAAGTGTCCCAAATATCACCCCCTCAAGAGTTCTGTCGTCCCACTCGTGGATGGAAGGTCATCCGCCCCTCAGTTCAGCTGCTTCAAGCAGACCATGGATGGCTGTTGTCTCAATCCCGCTCTCCGCGACAAGATCCAGGCCACCGTCGAGGCCATGACCCAGATCCAGTTCGAGGCATCCAGGCTGCTCAACCTGCACATCCTCCGGTGCATCGAGCAGGATATTCCCGTCCCCGTCATCTCCAAGTCCACCCCTGCTTTCGTTCGCCAATGCTTCACGATTGTCCAGGACGGTGCCCTCTCCCCGACCGGGGACAATGAGAAATACAACGAGCATCTGGTCGCTTCCTTTCGCGACTACCAGACCACTCGGCACGCAGACCTGCCTCCGGCCCCTCGTCTGCCTGATGGTGCTCACAGTCAGCTTCTCACACTGGCTGTCAATGCCTATGCTACCAACTGCACCACCCACCTCGACCTGGCCTACTGGCGACTCCTTCGCCGCTTCTGCGCTGCCGTCTTCCCAGCCAACAAGCATAAGCACGAAGCCATCGAGGCCTGTCTTGAGCTCTTTGAGAAACCAGGGCAGACTCCACCCAAGGCCGATCTCGAGTTCCTCTATCCAGACTTTGGCCACGTCCTGGACGAGTTTCGGTACAGCAACGACCAGGACCGCTTCCGGGCCCTCCATCGCCTCTCACACCATGTGGGAATCCTCGCCCGAGACAAGATGGTCGACAATGTCCACAAGTGGATCGACTGTGACATGCCCGCCCTCCGAGTCACCGAGCTGCAGCGCCAGGCCAAGCTGGACAGCCTCACTGCCAGAGGCATTCCCTCCGACGACAAGAGGTTCACCAAGGCCAAGTCGGAGCTCGGCACCACCAAGTCCAAGATCAACAAGCTGGCATCCAGACTCAAGTGGGCCCTCAAGCAGCTCGCTCTCGACACTCCTCCGGCCGTGTGCACGATGGTCCCTCTGTGCACTGCGAAGGCCAAGTATGTCAAGATCGACACGGTCACTCTCTGGGAACTCCTGGGTCCAAAGAAGCGCCTTGGACTCACCAGGGACAAGCTCAAGGAAGAAGGTGATGACGGTGTCAACAACCAGGATCGTCTCTGGCGCAGTTGCTTCAAGCTGCGTAGTTCCCTCTTCCGTGACCGGGATATCAATCACAAACTGTTCAACTACGAGATCAGCACCGATGGCATTGGATGCACCATCGGCCTCGTCAAGTTTTTGCCTCGAACCGATCACACCGAGACCATCGAGCCTCCTCCGACTGCCGAGCAGCGTATCCAGGCCCACATCGGCAACCCAGACCCCGATCGCACCACTTGGATTGGCATCGATCCTGGAGTCGGCTCCATCTTCACGGCGGTCATCCAAGCACCGGGCCACCAAGACGAGGTGGTCTCGTTCTCCAATGGCCACTACCAGCAAATATGTGGCCATACGTCCAACACAAGGTGGCACAACACCATGAAGTATCGACTCAGCATCGAGACCTGGATGTCGACCACCCCCTCGCCCAAGGTGTCGTCCTCGGAGGCTTTCAAGGTCCATCTCACCCATGTCCTGCGACCGGAGCTGCGAGTGCAGCTCGACTTCCACCTTGGCAAGAAGGCCCGTCACCATCGATTCACGGGCCACAAGAGGCGCCAAGTGGCCGTCGACAGGATGTGCAAGGCCGTCCTGAGGCACGCCCCGATACGGACCGATGTGGTGATCGCCTTTGGCAATGCGTCATGGCGTCAAGGCAAGGGCTATGCATCCAGCCCTCGGAGGCAGCGGTTTGCTCGGTACTTTGAGCAGTTCGAGCACCACCGTTGCCGGCCCAATCACCATCATGGAGGCATCAAGGTGGCCTCGACGAACGAGTTCAACACCTCGCAAGTGTGCTCCAAGTGCCTGGAGCCAGTTCGGTTGGAAGGACTCGATGCGCCCAGTGTTGCGAATTCCCACTTTGTCAGGAGCTGCAAGAATCCCAGCTGCCGGACAGTGTGGAATCGCGACGTCAATGCGGCGCGCAACATGATCACAGTATGCAGGTCGATTGTGGAGACCAGAGAGCGACCGGTGGTCTTCACTCGGAGGCTGCCAAAGTGATCTGTTTTATTTCTTGTGGCTTTGCTTGACGCAAGCACAGCACATACTACATGTTCATGGAAACGGCTATATTGTCCCGTTTTTTTTCTGAATAAAGTGTACTGTCATTTTGCGCGGGAAAGCCGGCTCCCCCATACCGCGCTCTCACTCTGCTTCGAGTGCCGGCGCTCGCGCGACGTTTCTTTGACTAGAGTCCCCCTTCCGAGTCTACCGAACGTATTTCACTCAGATAGACGCTCCGCGTCATTCGAGCGATGATGAATGCTGCAACAGGTGACCTGCGTTGTGGGTTTCTGCATTTATTGTGAACCGGCGCGTATTGCGTCTCTGGCTGTTCGAGGGCGGGATTGTCACCATGACTGATCAAACGATTCGACTTGTCCACAGACGCAGCACGCACTGCTTCGGGCCGACGCAGACCTGCCCATACACAGAAGCGACCAAAGCCACGACCTTCCGGAAAATTCAGACTTGACGGTCACCCCTCGGCGGTAGTTTTTGTTCGGGACGATATTGTACAGAACTTTGATTGTTCCTCGTTGGATCGTGTACTTGCCCCTCGCACGGAGGAGTGCTTTTCAGTATACGGGGATGGAAACTATTCTTGCGAGATGAGCCAGATCTCCGAAAAGAAAGCAAAGACATCCTGGCGCAACTCCAGATTACCTCTCAAGCCCGGTCAGGAACGCATTGCCCATGAACGAGTTTCTCTACCCGCACAGCCAGCTCACGCCAGAGAAGATGCGAATCCACAGAGCAGTCCGCAAATGAACCAAATCATTCTCAAGCTTGAGCAACACTTTAAAAAGCGGAGCAAAAAGGCCATGCGTGAGGGCTTATCGGAAGCGCTTCATAGAAATGATCCATATCGAAGTCCGATGAATCTACAATCAGCAAAATATCTGCCTCTCGAGTGGTTTGATGATATCGAAATGGACCCATACACGCCGCAGGAATGGGTCGGTCTCGGTGGAGATGATGGCGGCACTCCCGCCGTGAGTCGCTTCTTCTTTTACCCTGAATCTGATGTCGACTGGCAGTGGCTCTCATGTCGCGTCATTGGATACGACGACACCCTAGGACTTTTCTCGATCAAATGGGAAAATTCAGACCAAGTCAAGTTGGCAAAACGCCTCAACATTTGCTTCAGAGCCGAGCGAATGGATAAATTCTACTCGCGGATCGAGACCGCGTTTCGGCTGCGAAATGCCGCCCATCAGCAGGTGTGCTATCTCCGTAACATCGAAGAGATGAAGAGCAAATATCGCCACAAAATGCCAAAACGGCTCAAAATACGGCTTCTCGATGCTGTCAAAGACCATGTGAGCATGCGCAACCTGGCAACGCTGGTGAGTTCGATTGCACTCTCGTCCTCGTCGCGGCCGTGGCTGTGGATCGCTTGGATTCACACCGAACGCTACCTATAGCCAGCGCCATCGCCATCGGTCGATTGAGCCCGAGCCTGAGTCTGAGTATAGCCGCTCACAAACGCGATTTGTGCTCTGTATGTGTATAAGGAACACTGCGTTTTAGAAATTGAGACGGACTACACCCTGAGCATGAGGAGGGCAGAGTACGACCATGTGAACGGACCGTATGAAGCCACGCTCCAGCAGATAGCAACTGCCACTTCCGAAAAGTTTGCAAAACTGGCTCTTGAGAAATCTGGCGCGAACCAAGATGACATCCAAGATAAGCTCTATAAATCCGTGGCCCTTTCAACCCGAGAAATGTCAACATACATGTTTCTCGCCAACGCCGAAGTGCAGCGCACTATCATCGACATATTGGGATCGCTCCGAAATGTATTCAGCGACTCGGATAGATACTTCCAAAAACGCTTTGAGCTGCCGCTTTCCTTTTATGCATTCTGTGATAAGCTAAAGAGTCACGTAAGCTGTGTCCAAGTGAAGCTCACCCATGAGTGGCCCCACGCTATTGCAAGCCGGATCAAATCACAGCTCGGGGAGTACTTCAACTTGAAGGAATCTCGTGATGTCGCCCACCAAACAAGTCGCTGCAAAGATTTTCTGAGGATGGTAAACCTGGTGATGAAACAGCAAGCGAGCGCCTGCGCTTACGATGGGCTCAAGTTGTTCCTGAAGATGTTCAACGTGATTGTCCGGGATGATCTGTATGCAGGCCCGGAGAGACGTAGCTCTACCCATGGAGATATCCAAAGCACATCTCTCTTCAATATCTGCTACGATATTCAAGTGCCAACAGCCGTGCCCGAAGCGCCTCTGCCACTACCCTGCGTTGTTATCATCAAAATTTCTGTCAGAGATATCTCTGGAATCTACTATTGCACCTCCGACGTTCCAACCGAAAGAGACAACGCCATCGGTCTTGATCCGCCCCTCGAGTTACTCGAGAGTGCCATACTAGAGCTCTTCACTTTGCCAAGAATCTCGACCAGTAACAGCATTCCGACAATCGAGTCTCTTGTGCTTCCGTTTCTGGAAGTCCTCGAGCCAAATACCATCACACTTGACTACGATGAGCCCCTCATATTGGATGGAAGTCGGATCTTGCTGAGCCTCATCCGAGAAACCTACACCAACATAAACTCCCTGGTCAATCAGTACACGGCTTACGAGTTCCTTGTGCAGGAGGAGTTGTCCGATGAAACGTTTCAGAACGCCATCCGCCATATCGACTTACTTCGCGAGCTTTTGTCGAAATACCATGAGGCAACAACCACCGTGGGCCACGTTTCACTGGACTATGTGCGTTATCCCCCTCTTGTGGTCGACTGTGCGGAAATCAAGAAGACACTTGGCAGTAAGCTGCGGGAGATATATGGAAAAATAGGAATTTTCATGAGCACACATATCCAGACAAGCTGTCGAGCGATATGCAAAGCCTTCCAGCGACTCTACGACGCCATTTCTGTGGATCCGGCACAAGACGCAGAGAAATGGAAAACTTTTCAAAACTCAGTGGCCAAGTCGATGGAGGAAGGAAATAGATATCACAAAAAGGTATGATACGATATATATACTCTGCGCGAGTTTTGATGTATGTCTGGAGCGATGGGGGTATCTGGGGCTTCGATAGATCCTGGATGCGCTTCTGCCTATCGATAGTGTCCCTGATTGATTGAATCGTGCTTCGCCGGCAAACTTGAAACGCCACTCCTTGGCCATCTTGCGCTCTGCATGACTCGACGCGACAAACACAAACCAACAGCTGAAATACCTGAAGCAAGTCTGGGATTTGCTTGAGGAGTACAGTGTCTCGTTTTCGGATGAGATCAACACTCAATTTTGGGAAACATGGGCATGGCCAAAGCGCTTGTTCTCGGAGGTCGAAGAGGCCAATCATCGACTGGAGGAATCAAAACGGCACATTGGGCAGCAAATAGAGGTCGATACAGAGTTTATCAACTCGAGCGTCGCAGCGTATACGTTGGAAATTGATCAGCATTTGCGAGAGAACGCGGTTGATTCAATCGAAATCATGTACGCTCGAGTCCAAAGTCTCCGACACAAAATCGACAAGATTGGGGCTCTTGTGCTCAGTGTACAAGAGCGTGGAAAGCTCATTGGGCTCAATCAAGATATGTCGTTCAAGGCCTTTGCCGAGCTGATTGAAGGCTTCAAGGCGTATGAGTACCTCTGGAGTCTTGCCGGAGATATTAGAACGTTGTTGGACAAATGGATGGACTCGCTTTTTATGGATCTAGACTCCAAGTTGATTTCTGAAAGGTTTTCGACATGGCTTCAGGGAACGCAAACCCTCCAATCTCTGTTTTCCAACGATCCGCGCTCGACTCAGACCATCGCCGGGCTGGAGCAATCTGTCAAAGACTTCCGGCGCTACATGGACGTTATTATGTCGCTGAGAAACCCAGCACTGAAGCCGAGTCACTGGGAAGCGATCGAAAAGGTGGTCGGGATATCATTAGAGGATCTGCAGACTGTTACACTGCGTGCTGTTATCAAGTTGGATATTGAATTGATCAGCGACATATTATCCGATGTCAGCAAAAATGCGAGCGTTGAGCATATGCTCGAGAAATCGTTCGACATGATTATGGCCGAGTTCTCGACCATCGAGTTGACTGCGGCAATGACCGCTGATGAGAAGTTTACCGTTGTCGGAAGCAGTCAAGTGACTCTGTCGATATGCGATGACCATCTAATACGCCTGGAGCAAATATTCAAGCGAACTCTTATCCAGCAACTTCGTACTCGGGTCGAAAGCTGGGCGAAAAAAGTCCTCCGTACGCAGGAAACCATAGCAGCGTGGGCGCAGTTTCAGCATGAGTATCAACGCTTGCAGGCGGCGCTGGCTGCTGGCGGAATCCAGGATGCACTCCGCAGAGCCAATGTAGACAACTTTCTGGGCGTCACCAAAACAATGCAGCTACTCTCGGACTTTGCATCCAAAAACAAAAAACTCTTGGCCGTGCTGTTGCGGACAGAGCTCCTCGATATGATCAACGGAGCTTTGACCAGATGCGAGTCTGTCCTCGCCAACGTCCGCGAGATCTTGGACATCAAGCGCAAGTCATGCCCCCGCTTCTATTTTCTATCAGATCTTGAGTTGATGGAGGTACTGCGCTGCAATTCACCTGAGCACATTGGGTCTCACATCACATCGGTGTTCTCCAACGTTGCTGCCGTCGTCTTCAAGTCAGCCGATCAAAAAGAGACTGGCGGTCTCGACCCTGCCGAGGAGCGAAAGTCCGTGCTCTCGCATTGGACAGAGACGACGTACATGTCCAAAAGCACGAACGACACATCATCTGAAGCAGGCGACGACAAAAGAGCGACTGTTCTTGGGGTGGAGAGCCACGAAGGACTATTGTTGGGCTTTCAATTCGAAGTCCCACGCTCAATCGCCCTCGAGGACTTTATTTGCATACTCGAGCGCGAAATCCAGAGCAGAATTTGGACATCCATCAAGGAGTTGCTCGGTGAAAACGAAGACGAGCCCCTTACACGGCTGTACCATCTCCACCCCATCCAGAGCATTTTGGCGGTGCTGATGGTTCGTTGGACCCGGAATATCAGTAGCGTCATTACCAAAAGCATCGAATCTGGACTGTCAAACTATCGCAAAAAGCTGCAAAAGGACCTCGAGGTGCTGGTCCAAGCAACACGAACCCGTAAGCCCATGTCGAGCCGGGTGACTCTTGAGATACTCGTGACCATGGTGGGATATTTGATCGACTCCATTGATGGAGTCATCGCTGCCAACGTCACAAGCACCACGCAATACGAATGGACCTCCAAGCTGCGGTACCACGTTGATCACGATGAAACAAGGTTGCTGGTACGGATGATGGGCACCCAGATCTATTACGGATTGGAGTACGTCGGTGGTCATCCGCGAATTATTATGACCCCGACAGCAGTCCGCTGCTTCCGCAATCTAGTTCAGATGATTGGTCTCTCGGCCAGCCCGCTATTGCTGGGACGATCAGGGGTCGGAAAGACCGAGCTCATCATGGAACTGGCAAGCTTTGTTGGACTGCGATGTGCAACCCTCAGCTACGCACCAATGCTCACCGAGTGCGACATTCTGCGGCATTTCTACGGCATGCTGGCGACAAATTGCTGGATGTGTGTTGAGAACCTGGAAAGCTATCAGTGTGAGCAGCTGTCGATCTTCAGCCAAATCGCTGGCAGCTTTCAAAAATCGCTGCAAGCCGCGATAAAATCTAAGCAAACAAGCATTATGTTCGGGGATTCGGCTTTTCCGTACAACTCCACGCCGTGCTTCTTCTCCACCATGACGACAACGAATTTGAAGAACTGGACGCTCGTATCCCCGGATGTCAAAGCCCTCTTTCGCCCTATTGCACTAACCCAGCCACACACACATGTTATAGTTGAGGGTGTCTTGAATGCACGCGGGTTTAGAATGGCCAGGCAGATTGGGAAAAAGATGGCCTATTTTCAATCGGTTTCGAGGATAATTTGCGGCTCCCGCATCGAGATGGAACTGCAGCTACGACGAATCAAGGTCATCTTGGATGCCGCAACCGGCTATTATGAAGAGACTCGCACGGCCACGAACGAACTCAAGGTTATCGTACGGGCTTTGCACCATTATTATCTGGGCCAATTTGATGTTCCAGATCGAAACGTCCTGCTTGAAATCATCAATGATCTGTTTGAGGATCACAAACACAACGGTGAAACACTGCTCTCAGAAGAGTCCTGGATAGCAGCCTCCAAGACTGTCGGAAACATCGTGATTACCGACACCTTCCGACACCTTCTTGGTGAGTTTCATCAGACGCTCGAGTCATTCAATTCAGTCATCATCCTAGGACGAGTATGCACCGGCAAAACAACACTGTGGAAGACCTATTTGGAGATCAGCAACGCCCAGCTCATCGAGCGCGAAAGGCGGCTTCATATATCTGCCTCGCATCACTTTCCCAATGCTGCGGGCAATGTAGATTGGAGCGTATTCGAAGCCTCGCGCGAGGTTCCGGCGGAAGGACAATCGGCTGGCATGACCCGTGAAGTCACGCAAGAAAATGAATGCGACAATACCGGCGATACTGCCGATATCGACGAAGCACACTGGATCGTCTGGGATGGAACAATATCAAACATGAGAGATCTCAATCTCATGCTCGTTGCCGAGAATAGCCGCTATCCTGTCAACGGACACGATGAGATAATGAGGCATGGAAACGATACAAAAATCATCCTAGAGACCCGAAGCATGGAGGGAGTCTCTCCATCGATCGCTGGTCGGTATGCCATCCTCTCGGTCGCCACTGGCCATGTTGTTGACCCAGCCTGTGAAATGGAGGCTCGTCTGGCCGTTTTAGCCCCAAACTTTGATATCCACAAACCTCTGTTGATGGTCTTCCACAAGATCATCTTTATGCCGCTCTGTGATCGGGCACAGCAGGCGAAAGTTGGATTTTGGAGCGCAAACAGGGTCATCTTGACGCAACAAGTGATGCAGCTCTTTGTCGCCATGAGCAAGCTTGTGACCGACGATGGTCATGAGCGCATGACCCTTACAGAACAATCAGTCTGGTGTCTTGCCTCGATGATCTTCTGCACTGTATGGACTGTCGGTGCGTTTGTACGCGACGAACAGAGAATTGAATTCGATCGCGCTCTCAAGGCTATGATTGAAGGTAGCGAGTTGGCCAAGATCGAGGATGAGCTCGGTGTCCCACGTGGACAATTTCGAGAAGCAATCGGCCTCCCCGCCGAACACACAGCATACGACTACTACTTTGACGAGACGCTGATGCTTTGGAAGCCATGGAAGCAGCTCCACGGGGGGCAATATTTTTCCGTCATCGACGCCGGCTGCCCTGAAATGGCTCCGACGGACGAGCTCCTCAAAAGCGTCTTTTTCGCGAACGCTTTGTTGGATAGTGGCCTCCGACCCATCATGGTAGGATGCGATGGTGTCGGAAAAACGAAGACGATGATGTCGTTTCTTAACTTTCGCCAGAAGCAGAGAGGCGAAAAATGCATCGTGGCATCGTGGAGTGGGAATCTTTCCCACACAGACTTTCGCCGCACAATTGAGCAACAGCTCTTCAAGAAGCGCAGGCGAGCCTTTGGAAGCGTGGTGCCGCTGCGGCTCTTTGTCGATGACCTCGAGTATATCCCGGACCAGGCCCTGTTTGAAGTCTTGCGGATGTGGTGTGAGACCGGCGAATGGTATGCTGCAACCGTAAAGCCAGAGAATATCCGCATCGAAGATATTAGTTGGCTCGGGTGTGCAAATACAGACGTGGGCGACTTTCAGCAGCTGTCAGAGGCCATCAGACGCTACGTCTTTCCGCTCCCTCTTAGCGACAAGTTTGAGCCAACGCTGTCGGAAATCGTCAAGCTTGAGCTCCGAGCCCTTCGGCCCCAATTCGCAACCGAAGAACTTGCTGAAGTCATATTTGTGATGTCCTCGATGCTTCTCCGATGGGCACGCGATACCCTGAAGCCTTCACCACTGACTCGCGGTCTGATCTTCTCGGTAGCAGACATCCACCAAATAATCAGGCAGCTTCACCGATTCTTGGACATATCTGACGATCTCAACAAGATTGTGGCCGTGTGGTCTTATGAATGTCGGATCAGAATGGCAGACAAGCTCGATCCCGCTGGGCGACAAGTATTTGAAGATGCCCTTGGAGAAATTGTACAGCGAGCATGTCCTCCAGGGATATACAGCGAAATGCTTACAATTGATCATGCACACCACCGCCGTCTGCAAAATCGAGCGGACGATGGCGCTCGACTGTCCGTCCACGGCTCACGACACCGCATTCACAGTCGGCGGCAGAGCTGTCAGAGTAACTTTGCGTATACGTTCGAGCCGACTTCGATCGAGTCTGTTTGTGCATTTTCAGGCTGCGAAATGCCAACAAGTGAGCTCAAGCAACGTGTTGGATGCATCCTTCACCCAGATGGAGTCGACCAAGCCTTGCGTCTGGCCCACAAATTGAAGGCACACCCTGTCCACGTCTTTCTTGTGGGAGAAGAGCATGATGATAGAAGCAACATCATCGAGTTTGTTGCTCATTTGAACGGCGCACGATTCAAATGCTATGAGGCAATCTGGGACGACCAGATCCTGGATCAGTCTATCCAGTGGAGAGCAACAATAGCGTCGCTGTTTGAGGCTGTTCTCGAAACTTGGAAGCACATCTACTTTTTCATCGACAGTGCCGATATAAAGGAAGGATATCAATGGAGTGATTTGATATCGATCATGAAGCTTGGCTATACGCAGGAGTACTACGCAATGTCAATGACCCAGAAAAACATCGGCTCCTTAAAGCGGCACCTCCAGCGCCACAGTAGCCGCCGGACATCGAAAGATGAGGAAGAAGAGCTTCTACCAGAGTTTGCTCGACTGATGCGACGATACATTCATATCATCATTTCATTTCACGATACCAGAGCTGGCACAAGCTCCAGCCTTCTAAGTGCCATAGGACTCTTATCCACAAGACATATGATTCCAAGTTGGTCCTCAGCCACGATAGCATGCATGACAGAAACTGCGATTCAACAGTCGCCACATTGCTCCGTCATCGATATGGTGCGTGAGCTCGTGCTCGAGTTTTTTACCAGTGCGTATAGGCAACTGACACTGAAACGAATCCCAAGCATCAAGCCGGTGTATGTTCGAACAGCTATCCGGCTATTTGTGCTGTTCTTTTGCTCCAAACACGAACTCCTTAACCAGCAGTACGCAGCCACGACCCACGCGATCGAAGGAATCGATAGGGTTGTGAAGCTGATAGACAGAGTCGAAGAGGAGTACACCTTCTCCCAATCCGAGTTTGTTCGAGTTTCGGAGAAGACCCAGCTGTTCTTGAAGCGGATGGAAAATCTGCGGGAAGACCTTGACAGAGTAAAGGTTCAGCAACGGAAGATGACAGATGAGGAGGCACGGCTCGGCACCGACTACGAGCGGTTGATGGCCACCCTGGCGGTTGAAGAGGCCAAAGTTGGACCTATCCTTTCGGCCTCGGTAAAGTCCGTCGAAGCTATTCAGAAGGGCGAGCTCTATGAGATTAAAACAATGATGAACCCACCAAGGGCCATCCAAGTGATCGTGGAAACGCTGTGCGTTATCTTCAAGATTGAGCCGAGAGGCTCAGAGTCTCTTTGGGAAAGCGGCAAGCGCTTCCTATCGGATGCGCGCTTCATCCAGAGCCTCACCTCCTTCGACAAGGATAGTCTGACAACTCCAACGGTACTGAAAGCCGAAGCATATCTCTCCTCAGCAGACCTGACCTCCAAAGATCTATCCAAAGTCTCAAAGTCCATTTCATCGATCGTAGCATGGATCCATGCGCTCACAAAGTACCACTATGCAATGCTTTCGCTGCTGCCCTCGCGCGAGGCCGCGGCCACGATGAAACACAGGCTCGTCGCGATCGAGGAGGAGATGGGGGGCAAGACAAAGAGCATCGGCGAGCTGGAGAGTCGGCTGAAGATCATGAAATCCGAGTTTGATTCGGTGATCCGCGAAAAGGACAGTGCACATCGCCGCTACAAAGATGCTGAGAACAAACGAATACTGGCCTCGAGGATCAAAGATGCCATCGCCACGTCACTGGAGCGTCACGAGAAGCAGCGAGAACGGGTAAAATCGATGGTGGACTCCTTGATAGCAAACGCATTGCTGGCCTCTCATTACATTGCGTATCTCGGCCCGATGCGTCCGAGTGACCGCCGAGCAATCTGGTCGGACTGGGCGCAGCTCCTGATAGATGCAGGCGCAGTTAAAAGCGAGGCCATCCTGTCCCTTTCGGAATTCATCACAGACGGCAAGCCCGCAGATATGTTTTTGACGCTGGGACTTCCAGAGGACCCTGCCATGCTCGAAAATTACCTGGTCGCCAAGTATCATGACCGCTACCCAGTTCTGATTGACGTCGAAAATCGTATGGAGGAATGGATTAAAGCACTTGAACGCGAGAGGAAGCCTGTAGTACTGAATGATCCCGATAGTCTGTCGATCAGGGAGATCTCGTTGCTTATCAGCGACAATTCTGCAGTGATCATCAAGACCCTTTCGCGCTTTTGCAACCAGTATGTTCACCTGCTCACCAAGCATCGGTGCATTCCCAACCTCGGACGCCAACGTCTGAGACTGCTATCCAACAGCGTCGATATCCCATCGGACTTTCGAATATTCATTGTCCTGAGTGCAGCGCAAACTGCATCCATGGTCGAGACTTGGACCCAGCACACCGTTCCGGTACAAACCGAGCTGGATCACTCCTCTATCCAACGTGAAATCTATCAGCAGCTGCTCCAACAGGAGGAACCCAAGCTAGGCGAGCATATATATCTGCTTCGTCTCGACGAATCCAATCGACGCAACAAGGTCCAGATGATGGAGAAACGAAATGTGGATCTGGTTGAAAAAATGTGCATCGACGACGTCACTGGCGGAGAGCTCTACCGCGGTGTCCTTGAGAACGAAGAGCACACCCGTCTGACCTTGACTACAAGCGGGGTCCGGGTTGCTCCTGAATTTAATCTGGTTTTTCGACAAAAAACCGAGTGGCTCGCCAAGGTGTCGACCTGGCTTTGCGACTTGTTTCAGAGTATCCGCAAGATCGAGGTCCTCTCGCCGCTCTATGCACTCTCCTTAGGTTCCTTTTTGCGAGTGGTCCTCCCATCGATCAAGGGAATCGGCAATGGCCGCGAGCCGGAGTGGAGTGAAATGAAGGCCAAACTCGCCCTGGCACTTCATCGACGCTGTGCATCGGCACTGAGTCACGGAGATCGAATCGTCGCTGCATTTTTGATCATGCGGTGGCTGGCTCCGACAGACGATCCTCATCTGCAGATCAATGATGCCGAGTGGCAGTTCATGCTCAATGGGGCCGTTCAGCGCCAAGGGCACAAGGAAGTCCCTGGCTTGATACAGATTCCCAATCCGTCACCCACATGGCTCGCAGAGTCCAAATGGAAACGAATCCTGGAACTCTCCAAAATGGTGCCTTTTGCGAGGCTGCCTGAAGAGTTTGTCCAACACGGCAACAAGGCAACCACCCCCCTTACTGATCAAAGCTGGGAAGATATCTTTCGAGCCCTGAGCCCGAGCCTGACCAAACTCCCTGCCAAGTGGGAGGCAAGCCTCACCAAGTTCCAGAAGCTCTTAATTGTCCAGTGCATTCGTCCGGATGCCCTGAGCGAATGTCTGGAGGACTACATACGCCAGACGATCGGACAGGAGTACCTTGAAGACCACTGGGATCCGATATCAGAGCAGTTCCCGCACTCAGGTTCGGGAGTACCTATGGTTGTGGTTTCGGACAACTTGGACCTGGTTCCTTTCGTGAAGCGCTTCGCCGCCAAGAAGAAAAAAGCGGGTGCATGTGTCTTTCTTTCTGCAGCAGAGAAAGACATCCGAAGCAAGTCCGAGCAGCTCCTCTCCGACGCCATGAAACGGGGACAATGGCTTGCTGTCGTCTATGATGGCCAAACGGTCGTCAAGCAAATCCTCGAGACGATCTGCAAAAGGGTGGAGACAGCCACGAAACCAACAGTGAGCACCGTCGGTGGCCACAGGACCAAGTGGGCAGTGCACAGCCAATTCCGACTCTGGGTCCTGACTCGCCCGAGACTCGAGATTCCATCCCACTGCTCGCACCAGGGGGTCATAATCCACATAGACCACATGCTTGGCCTCAAGAGCCGATTTTTTGAATCCTTTTCGGCCGCACTGGACCATTTAACACCAACCGAATTTGCTCCCTCAGTCATGTACCGCAACTTTCTGTTCCGGATGGCGGCTTTCCATGCCGTCGTGCAGAGTCGATCGCGGTATCTTCTTAGCGACCTTGTTGTTTCGTATAGGTTTGGAGCTCAGGATTTCCAAATGGCGATTCGCAGTCTCCGCGAGCTGTTTTCGACCTTGGATCCGCAAATCGCAGAGAGGAAAATCATGGGGCAGGCATGGAACCTCTTTGGAGATGGCAGCTACGGAGCAGCAATAATCCATATCAAGGACTATCACGTCATATCGACCCTCTTTCTTGAGCACATGATGGCAGACTGGTCCAATATCGAGCAAGGCCCCATCCCTCAGCTTGCGACACTCAAGCCCGTCTTTGAGCACATGCACAAGAATGAACTCGATGCATGCTGGCGCTACATCCAGGACGCTGCTGTTCGGGACTCGCCTGGATCTTTTGGTCTTTCGGACTCTATGATCCGAGGATACAACGAATGTGTCTCAAAGACGTTCCTTTCCTCCGCAAGAAGCTTGAATGATGATGGAATCGACCAGGCCCAGGAACCAGATTTTGAGCGAATCAGAAGCACTGCAAAGCTGATGATCGAGAGAATCAAAAGTGCTAGCGAGTGGATGTCGGAGGACAGCAATCTTGAAGTTGATTTACAAACACGACAAAATCGCAAGTACATGATGCTTCTCCTGGCGGAAAACATTCGAGCATATGCGAAATTGGTCCGCACGATCGTGCAAAACCTGATGGAGCTGGTGGAGCCCTCAACCGAGTTCTTGTCGTCAACTTTGTTCGCTGCAATTCTCGAGGGATTTCAGGGAAACTGCGTGCCAATACCGTGGAGACGAATTGCGTATCGCTCGCAGCTCCCCCTATCTAAATGGATCGACGATCTCATCAGCCGAATCGATTACATGCAACGCTGGAGCACAGTCGAAAAGGGGTCGGAGACGCTGTCGGTCCACAACATGATTGCATACGATATCAGTCGGCTCTTCCAACCAAAGCGTCTTCTCATGGGTAGGTCCCCGCCGTGCTTGTCCCGAGACCCTATGCTAAGCCGCTGTTATGTCGCTACCGCACCGCGAGACGGGAGCGCAGTGCCGACATCTCGAGGCTGGGTCGATTGAAACTAACCCACACATTGATCACTGCAGCAATAATGAATGACCACGCCCTGAACAATAACGAGCGCCTCGAAAACATGGAATTGGAGTCGATGATTCTGTCGGGGAGACAAGCCAAACCCCCGGCCGTAGGCTGCTATATCACGGGACTCTACCTCATTGGCGCATCGTGGGACTTTGCTCAAGGCGTCATGCGAGAAACCAAGGGGGGCGAGCAGTACACCTCGGTCCCGTGCGTAAGTGTTGCTGGAGACAGCGTGGGGTCAGTCGAACCAAGGGAACGCTCGGGGAAGCTCGACGGGGCAAGCATCATTCTGACGCCTCCTTGCCGTGCCAACAGGTGTGGTTGCAACCTGTCTCCAAGCCCAACAGCATATTCGGGAGCGAGAGGAGCGTCATGCAGCCGCGACCGTTTAAGAAGTACCCGTGCCCGCTTTACATATATAAGCCACCTACGGAGGAGGTGGATTGCCTGGAATCCACGGCAGACGCACTCTTGATGGAGTTTATCGACATTCCCATCGAAGGCGCGGTCAAGGCGTGGATGAAGCGGAATCCGTGCATGGTCTGCGAGCCGCCCACTCGGATATGAGTGGACGCCCGACAGCATACCCATTTTGAAAGAGAACACACACACACCCCCCCAACACGGTTCATGGCCCGCGCGAGATACTTTGAGACCACAGATCATTTGGTCGCTGTGATCGGAGATCTGGGTGTCTCGATTGTTTTATTGCACTGAATGCAGCGTATGTACACGCGAGAAGATCAAACATAGGCAGGATAACGTAGGGCAAGCATGCGAAAGAGCAGGAGAATACCGATACTGATCGAAAACAACATACTCTCCGCCAGAAGCCACGACCTGGTCAATGTAACCCGTGCCGATTACCAGGGAGAGTGCACCTCCGCCGAGCGACTAGGCATTCGCTCCGGAGCTTGCCATTTGTGCTTTCATAAATACAATCCGTCTGCGGAGATTGGCCGCGTAGCTCGAAGCGCATTTCCACACGTGGCCGATGCTGTCGAGGGCCGGAAGAATCCACTTGCCAATGTCGTCGATCCCGGTCTTTTTCGCATCTGGGCTGAGCAGGATCCGGGAAAACTGTTGGTCTTGGAGGAGCACGATCGGCGTCAGGGCCAGGAACAGAGCACTCGTTGGGGATGAGCACAACTCGATTGGAGCAATCGTCAGGAACGAGGGGGGCTGCCCTTGAAAGACTCGTTGAAGGATGTGGCAGTGCGCACGGTAAGCATGCAGGCATATTTCGCCCGACGTCATTGTCTTGGCTGACGAGAGAGCAAAGAGCCTCTCTGCTCCAGTGTTTCCGCGCTCACGCTTGGCCCTTTCGCCGTGGTGCAGCAGGACGAGCGCAGCAAAAAAAGTAATGTGGGCGTTGACACAAAGGCTTGAGAGGGGCTTCTGGGCAGGCGTGAAGTAGTCCAGGCTTTCAAAAAACTGGAAATCGGCCGGCAAATTCTCACACCATGAAACCAGCAGCTTGTGCAGCGCGTCGAGGCTTGGTTTCTGCGATATAATCTGGTGCAGGTTGAAGATCGTGGGATTTGCGGTTTGCGGAGTGATTTCTTCGGGAGTCCGATTGGTGTTATGCCTGATGATCAGGCGCAAGATGGCGTTGAGCTGGACCAGATGGAGGGCCCCGTCGACCGGGGTGTACAAATGATCTGCCTGACTACCTTCCATGGCTCGAGGCGTGGTATCGTTGAAGACGGTGTTGGCGGGATAATCTCGCAAAAGCAGCCAGGCTTCCTCCATTTGGAAATGATCGGTACGTTCGTCACGGCCACTCTGGATATGATCTGCGTTGCGAATAATATCGATGCACTCGGCCTCGTTCAGCAACAGTGATGTTCCGCCACCGATGCTCGAGAACGAGTCTGAAAGCAGACAGCCCCACCAGGTCCTAAAGCAACCACAGCCGAACGAAAGGTCAGCAAAATCGTTGCAAACCGATGGGTTTGCAAGTTACGGTGGAGAGGTCCCGACCAGACCATGGCGGTACGCTTAGATCCTATCATCTAGTGGCTTTGAGCGCCAAACGCTGCACAGACGGTGAAAGGGCTTATGGATGCAACATCAAAGGCAGCGGCCGTATGTAGTCTACTATGCATCCATCTACCCAGCATACCTTTTCAGTGCTCTTTTGGATGCAAACACGGACGGAAGCGTATGGCCCATCACGGAAGGCAAATCTTCAAATACGCCTTTGTCAGGGTAGCCGAAGCGCTGAATGATTTGACAGGCCGAGCCTGGAATATACAACCAGGACCAAGCTCGGTAAATTTGATGTTCCTCAGCGAACGCCGGATGAAGGCCAGGAAAGAGGGGATCACATGCGCCCTTACCGACGATCGCCCCCATGCGGGCGACGTTGCCGTTTCCGTAGCTGACTATGGACAGGAGTATCGATCCGGTGCAGACGGCGATGTGGAAGCTGCGCAGACTTTTAGCTTCAGATTGGTGAATCTGGTCGTACGCTCGCAGGGCAAACAAGTGGCTGGCATCCTCGGGAGAACTCAGAGGCGGCTGGAACAATAGAGGATGGCGCGAAAAAAGACATCCGATCGAATAAATGGCATTGAGCAAAACTGGGTGGTGGACGTTCACCGGGATCAGGTCAGCGAAAAAGGATGTTTCCTCGATGATAGGAAGTGTCGGGTGGAAATAGGTGAAAAAACAGTTGATTAGGTGCAAAAAGAACTCGCAGGGCAGCTTTGGCAGATCGATTGCGCTGCTGTGTTTGTGCTTCTGCGATGGAAGTTGGATCATGTCCTCGACGGTGGGCGGAAACAGCCTTGCAACGCATAATGACAAGCGACAACGGGTTAGAAAGTGCAGTCACCGATGTCTTGGTAACAGTCGCCACAAAACCCTTCGCCCCGACGATGCATCACCAATCCCTCGACGAGATTGTATTTTTATGCAAGTCGGCTACGCGATAGGCGACCTACATTGATCGTTGATCGGCGCCGTTTCCAGCAGTACCATTGTGGGTCGAGCGATGGTCTTGGAGCAACCATTCGTTTATGTCAGCATCGTGGGTCGCAATGGAAACAAGGAGGAAGACAAAGGACAGTGAGAATGAGTCAGAATGATGTTTTGATCTGCTCGCGGCAAAGCGGACCCAGGAGGAGCTGTCGTCCAGAGAGCAAATATGGAAAGGCGAGGAGGTGGGATCTGTCGGTTGCATCGGTAGGAAGTGGATTGGGGGGGGCAGTCACCCGTCGCTGCTCTGCTTAAAGAGCGTCCATACCTGAAACCATGTCCCGCGATAGGTCTCTCCTCAGTCGAGTTGATGGATCAAGGAGCGCACTGGGCCCCCTGAGACAAGGTTATTCGCACAGAGTGAGGAAGAGCGATCATCGTGAAGCCGATGGAGGTGACGGAGGCGCTGATGCAGTAAGGGATATCGACGTGCTCACAGCAAATCGGCTATCGTCCTCAACAAAACAGACCCTAACAGGCGATAGGAACCCCCTTCAGGCGTTGCAACACCCCTTCCCATTTGATGCATTGGTGGAGCGTGCAAGTACCTGTGGTCTCCAGTTCCGTCAATCGATGCTGACCTTTGGGCAGAAAGGGCGTAATATCGCGGATCAGGTCCAACGGGTTTGGCAGAGGCGGAGTAGCCGCGAGGAGGTCGGGCGGCGCTCGCCCCAGCCGAAAGAGCGCCTCCGAGTCGTTCTGCACGCATGTCGTCGACCGACACTGCGTCGAGTTGGGCGTCAGCGTTTCCATAAGGGAATGAGTTGACAGACAAAGACGGGTTGAACAGAGAGGATATTTGCATGACGCTGCTTGGCTCTTGCTCGTATGTTGCAGACCTCTGGCGGGTGGTGGCGCCACCATGAGGCTGGGCTACAAGCCCGCGAGGCGAAAGATTGTCCTCGACTGAGTCGGACGGATGCTGCGAGTGTGCGGAAAGGCTGCCGGATGACGCTGGGCCTTTGGCCTGACGCTTGCGCTTCGGCCACAAAAAAGAGTCGTGGAAAGCTTTGGGGCCACGCTTCTTGGGCTCGATGTCCATGGTGCAGTTAGCTCCGGCGTTGAGGCAGTTGTTGCAAGGGTGGTTGCCATCACATCGTCTCTTCTTGAGCTTGCATCGGTCGCACGACTGAGTTTGGCGCTTGCGCACCTGAGAAAATGTCCGCCGTCGAGTTGTATCGGCATTGGCGTATTGTTGCGTTGTTGTATTGTCGGGTTGTTGTATTGTTGCGTTATTGTGGGGGCGCCGTACACAGCGCAGACGCCGATGCGAAATAAAGACGGAGATGATAGTGGACGGCCGAAACAGAAACCCGCCACAAGATAGAACCAGTCAGAGATCGTTGGGTGAGGGTGGAGACGACCCCGCAAACCCTGAGCCTGGATCCGATCGGAGCCGGCCCATTCGTCCACACGGCACCCAATGGCCAGCCACCGCAACCAGATGCTGGGCTCCGTCGCGTGCGGCCAAGCACCACCCACAAGGCTCCAAATTAAGCCAGCGGGGAGCGGTGCTGTGCTCTTCTTGGAGGCCGGTGGACCGGTGGACCGGTGGGCCATCACCAGCACACGGCCCCGGCAGCAGCCATCCCGGTCGGCCGGCAATGTTGCGGGATCAAACCGAATTGCCAACTCTTCGATGGAAGGGCTCACCTTGGTGGGCTCGGACATCTCGGAGGTGCCCGCCTCGGCCCTGGACTGCGAGGAGGTCGCTGATGGTGGGGCGAGGTGCTGTGGCGATATGCCGGTTGACCGATCGGTCGGAGGCATGGGGCTGGATGCAGACGACACGGACGATGCAGTAAAGGCGGGATTATCGAGCGATACTGCCACGGGAGCTGGCGGTGGTAGCAGTGGTGACGACGGTGTAGCTGCTGATGATGTTGGCAGAGAGGCCGGAGCCGCCGCTGGTGCGGCCGGAGATGCGGTGAGCTCGGCAGCAACAGGGCGAGCCGAGGGCGACGAGGGAAGGGCCACAGACGACAGAGGGCTTGACATGGCGGCGGCGGATCTTATTGATTTAATTTCGAGAGACTCGGAGTAATGAAACGATTATTAAATCTTCCGTATACGACGTTGCAGATCCGAGCGGCCGCGGCAAATTGTGCAGAAGCCCGGCGGAAGGCGGCGAGAGGGACGAGAGGGAGATCCGTGAGTACCGCGCCGAGCAAGACGAGCTGGCGAGCCCGACAAAGCCGAGCAAGCGAGCCGAGTAACCCCAGGCTCGGTCGCTGGTGGTCGGAGTGCATAGAACAGACGGCACTGGAGGGCAAGAGCGAGAGGCAACTCAGCGACCAACGGCAGTGGAGGTGGATGGTGCAGCGTCTCGCCCGGCGCCAGCACCAGCACCAGCACCAGCACCAACGCAATACCGCCCGGGAGGAGTGAGAAAGCGGAAAAAAAAAGATGTGATTCCCAGAAGGACAGCCGAGCCAAACAGGCATGAGGAAACTCCGGCAGGAGAGAACCCAGGCCAGGAGGCACTCGGCGCAAGGAGCTCCCTGCCGGGGTGCATCCGAGCCGCTCTCGGGACAGGCAAAGCCAATCCAGACCCTTGGAGAAACGGTGAACATATCCTCGCGCCTGCCAACAGCTGGCTGATCCGCCGCCGCAGCAGCAACAGAGCCTGGGTGCTGCACCAGCAGGAAAAACGCAAAGCGGGGCATACCGCCTCGGTCCCCCCCCTCCTTCCCTGCAACGAGATCATAAAGTAGCGTCCGAGGAGCCTACCTGGCGGCCAGGCCGAAGGGATATGTCAGGGTGGAATAAATAGTGGGAAGGAGCGGGGTCAGAATCGTGGGAGGGGTTGGGTGCGGGGGCAATATGTTATGGGTTGAAAAATTTGCGGGGAAGCTGTGGTAACCGGAAATGATAGCGGGAATGCCGCAAGCAGCGCTATATCGGCGGATTGGAGGGAAAGCTCGCTGGGAGCCAAAGAGCCAGAGCCGCCGAGCCATCAAGGAAGTGGAAAAAGCTCGACCAAGAGAGAGCAACAACAGCGACCGCGGACGAACCGCGGCGGCGAGGCGGTATTTACGAGGGCGGGGTGTTTCCCCGAGACGGACGCCACGGCAGCATTTTTCCGCCGGGCGCGGGGGAATGTGCTCGAAACCGCGCCGCGTTGGCGGGGCCGGCGAGGGACAAACAGTGAGCAGCAATGAGTCGTGCTGTGGGGGGTGGTGATCCGGCAACAGGAACATGCTGCAGAAGGTTGTGCATCACACATCCGCCAGGAGAAAGCAAGCAAGCACGGTGCTTGCTGGGATGTTGATCGTGTGGCCCGTGAGGGCATTGTGTCCCAATCGGCCGCGCGGATCCAGTTGCCCGGACCAGACCAGACCCAGATTCGCTCTGCAATGCTCGGGCGTCATGGAGCCTGTGCCCAACCGGTCAGCGACAGTGTCCCGTTCGGGGGCTTATCGAGTATATTCAAGATCCAGAGCCCGGGTGTCGGGGCCCGAACGGCTCCACACCCCTCCCCACCCACTGTATCGTGCGGACGCTGAAGGTTCATCAGTCCAGGCCGTCCCGAGGGTCGATCAAAACGAGCGCACGGAATCTTCGCGCCCGTCAAAGTCGTCATCGGCAGGCACAGAGACGCTGCCCGCCCGCTCTCCTTGGATGGTCTTGTTGACATACTCCCGAGACAAGACAATGTCACGCTCCAGCCGTGAGAGAACCTGGTTCAGAACATCGATCTCCGAGATGTTGCGGTGTAGATTGTCCATCGTTTCGGCTGTATCGTATGTCTCGGGCGAGTCCTGGAACGATACCATCCCGCCGTCGGCGTGACTGATTGCCGCAAAGATCTCGCCGTCTTCGATCATACGCAGGAGGAAGTGCTCGGCTGCACCTGGATCCGAGGAGCTGTCGCTCCACCCGAGTCCAACAGACTTGGAGATATCTTCGAGCGACAGCGTCAGGTACGTATCGGTCAGCTGCTGGATTGCCTTGCCGGTCAGAGCAGCGACACAGAGCTTAGCCAGACCCAGGTTGTTGTGCTTGGCGAAGATGTCTTGGGCCTTGGAAAACTCGATCTCGATCCGTGCAGCATTTAGGCTTTCGTAAGCCGTGCCGAACTCGATGTAGCCTGTGCACATATTTCGGATGGCCCGGCTGACAGCGATGGAGGTGTACTTTGGCAAAGTAGGCAGGCGGCCCGAGCGCAATAGCGCTGCAAACACCCATTTCTGGTAAGCCTCCAGCTGGACGGCCGATACCGCCAAGGCCGGTGCAGAGACAACCATCTCAAAGAAGCGTGCAGCGCGCTCATAGTCCTCGCACCCTATGAGCAAGATACCGCCGTAGTAGTGGTAGAGCAGGTAGTCTTGGATACTGGCTCCATAGACCTTGGGATCGACCTCGGTGATCTCGGTGTTGAGGATCGGCAGAGCTCGGTGGTAGGTCTTGGCCAGGAGGCAGAACTTTGCAAAGTGCGGGTGGAGCGGAGTCAGAGAGCCGGGTCGCCCCCATAGCCCGATGGCTTTGCTCAGGACCTCCACCGCGACTATAGGGAGCGGGATTTGGCCCAGATACTGGGTCAGTATCTGCGTAAAGCGCGGCAAGTCCCCGGAGATTTGGTTGATGATGCTGGGGCTGGCCGAGGACAGAAACTTGATCACGAAGGGGATCAAGTTCGGGGGACGCTGCGGCGTGCCATGGGTCAGTCTTGCCATCAATATAAAGTAGTAGACGATCGACTGCGTGGCTGGGTCGAGGACACTGAGCGGGTCAGAGCGATTTGATAGCTGCTGCAAAAGGATCGAGTGGGGGGCTGCCTTCATCGTCTGGATAATGGTCGGGGTGTCCTGCCAGCCTTGGAACGACTGCAGATGGGCCAAAAGATCATCAATGCTGCTGATGGACATGGCTTCGGTGCAAAGGGTCCCGTAAGGTTCAAAAGAGGTTCGCTCTTGGAGGGTGGCTTTGGGGCACGGCGATGAAACAGCTCGCGGAAGGCAAACGACCGCAGGCCTGAGGGCCAAACGACGGGGCGGTCAGACAGTCAGCAACACTCAGCGGCGGTCAGCCAAATGATGCTCGGTACCACACGCAACTGCGATCGCGCTGTGTCATGATAGAACGCTATCGCAAGAGCAAGGGGGAGGGGACTCACCAAACGACCAGGAGCAGCGGACAGATGGTGGACGACAGGCAGGCGCTCGAGCTCAGGGAGGTGAGGCCAGCCCAACCTGAAGCTCTTCGGTCATATGAAAGTCACGTTTGGAGACCGCGCCTGCTAGGGTCGGCACCACGCCCAAGACCCAGCCCCCTTCACGCCCAGAAACGGGACACAGCATCCGTGCGGGTGGGAAGAAATTGATCGAGTGCCTGGCTGAACGATGGCGGTCGGCGCCCGCACTGCTGCGATAGGCCTGGCCGATGGGATATCGGCCGCAGCTCGTGTCGAGTCGACGACCGATGCTCCAAACGGCGAACCAGAGTCAACCGACCCTCCCATATCTCATATCGAAATCGTAAACTGTTTATTGACACGATGCACAATGCATCGGAGACACCCAGCTCAGAGCCAAGGCAGCACAGGGATAAGATGAGCCACGAGAGACTCCACCGTCATCCCATATCGCTGCCTCACGAGTGCGGAGCGATAGGCAAGTCCATTGTGCTTGTGAGCAAGTTGCAACCGTTAGCTGGCCGTCCGCTTTCGCAGGCCACTGGACTCGGCCGCGGTGGATGACTCGACGCGCTCGGTCAACGGAATGTCTTTCAAATTGGAGGAGGTGGTGGCGCTGGAGCCTTGAGTCGATTCTGCGGCTTTGGCGGCGTCGGTGAGGGCTCGAATGCGCTGCTGGTTGAGGATATGCTCGTAGATATCCTTGAGTCGGCGATAGAGAACCAAAACCATAAAGAGAGAGAAGAGGCTCATGTACATATTCCGCTGGTTGTAGAGCTTTTTGATTTTTTTCATCGTAATAGGCCTCGCGGGCTGCATTGGAGAAGCACCAAAGGGAACATGGGTCAGCCGAAGTCACCAGGCACGTTACCCGTCCGAGCGAGGAGCCAAGGGACCAGCAGCACTTGGGCAGCTCTGCGTGATCACACGGCTCTGGCACACAACCCTACCGAGAGCGTTGTGTTCGTGGGCAGAATGATCGTGGTTGTGAGCGTGATCGTGCTCGAGCCGGTAGAGGCGGTTGATGGTATCGACAAAGACACCACCGACGATGACGAGGAATAGGCGGCCTGCCCAAACGATGTATTCGTGTTGGACGATCTGGCTGACGGTCTCCGAAGATGTACTTGCGACTGTGGGTGCAGAGATTCAGCATCCATCTCAGCGCTTCAAAACCGCCGTCGATATCTGCTGCTGGCAGTCGACCCACAAGGACCAGAATGCGGGTGAAGGTGCGAGACTTACGTCTTAAGAGGCACAAAGTTGAGCGGCACGAGCAGCAGTATGAAAATAACGATCTCTGAGATCAGAGCATAGTATATCAGATGGTTGAAGAGCGACATGGTTGGCAGTTGCAAAGAGGCACGAGCGAGGATGCGGGAGAGGCGCCGTCGCTTTCGCTGCTCCTTTTCAAGCCCTGGCTCCCGCCCGCCAAGGCCCCGCCACGACCGCCAAGGCCGGTGGCGCGGCTCCGCGTGTCTTCCACGTGGTAGAAATCCACGTGGGCATCACTATGTCCATCTTTGGAAGGCGGGCGCACGAGCGGAACGCACACCGCAGCCGGCCGTCCAGCCTATTCCGTTCGCCCTGCTCGCCCCTGCTCGTCCTGCCCGCCCTGCTCGTCCTGCTCGTCCTGCTCGGTTCCCATCAGCAAAGCCCCAGCGCCAGACTCAGCCCGCGCCCCGTCAACACCTCAAACATATCCCTATCCGGGGCCAGCAATGACTTCCAATCCGATCGAAGCCGCCATCCTGGCTGCGGCTGACAACGGTAGATCGCATATCTGCCTCTATATTTAGAGTGACAATGTTCCTGGCAAGACTTTTGCTGAAGCAGCATCGCTTGCATAAACGCCCAGGCGAACCGGAAACTGGGGTCCATTCCGATCCGTTCTTCCTGGGTGTCACCGCCATTTACTCATTCTGGCGTCGTCTGTGGCCCGACATCAGAGGGCTCCTCAGAGTCAAGGATTCAAGCCTTTGAGCAGCTCAGGAGTCAGTTGGATATCGAAACTCGCGATACAGAGGTATAGTATCTCGCATGCGCTGCAAGGGAACGGATCGCTGTTGCAGAGTTCCTTGACTCCCACTCTTGTCTCACACTTGAGGGCCCGTGAT
>NW_026516422.1:0-48371 GCF_025602895.1 Polychytrium aggregatum
TGAGTTACTCAAACTGCGCTCTCTAGGCCAACGGGAAGTCGATATAATGATGACTTTGGCTATAGCATGGAGCACCAGAAGACGAGACAGTCGATCTGCTCTCGCAAAGACCAGTCAACTTCGAGAGGTGAGCCAAGAGATCTTGCTCGCAAAGGGCTGTTGAGGAGTATCATGGACATCTTCAGGCATATCGCCCGAAACCACCAGGGAGAGGCAACCAGGACCGATAACTGGACCCAAGTTGAGTGCGACTGGAGCGGCTCAGTCATCCAACCGGCCACGTCCCACACATACCCTCAAGATACTTGAAGCCTCGGAGACGAGGTCGCAACCAACAGATAATGCTGCGTGGAATGGTAAGTCTTTCGGCCGAGTGGATCCAAATGATAGAAAGCATCGCCCCAGTTGGTCCATTCGATATGTTGCTTTGAGTGGTGCGCTTTCCCCGGCTGATGGTCGACCGACTCGATAACCCTTGGCTCGGAAACGCAATTCGGAGCGACAGGCGACCTCCTTGGCCAGTCGATGAAGCGCTTGCAGCAAATGGCCAAGACACAGACCGGGCGGTGGTTTCTCTATATGGTCCTCTTTGTGTTGGTTGTCGTGCTGTATGTATACTTCTTTCACATTAGAAAGTAGATATAAAATCACCAGCCGGACCCTCGAGTCCGCTCCTGTGACTGAAGTTATATATTTTTTGCGCACCACCCCACCGTCGAGCTGAACGTTCAAGAAACGCACTCGGCCGTGGAGACCCGGGCGCATCAAGCATCGCTGGCGCAAGTCGGCATTCGCCACGCTCACGGGGGGTGTTCGTTGTCGGGCCTGGGCGGGAACCGAGCACAAGCGCCGGCTCGCCGAATCTGGCCGGCCCTGTGAGGGAGGACCTTGGCTTGAGACAGCATCTTGCTTGCCCAGAAGCGCACTCCAGAGAAGCCCATGGATAAGCCTCTTGAATCCGACCCACGCCTGCCTCAGGTATACTGCCTCCTGATTGCAACCGACTCCTCAAATCCGGCGATTCCGCCGGCCAAGGGAGTGCCCGGAGGCGGCTGCGATCCTGGCCTATCATCGGTCCATCGTAGATCTCATTCCCTCTTCCCCTGCCCTCATCGGCCAATCTCATTCTCCAGGGCCGAAACACACCACACGTTTCGTCCATCGATGAAGCGACTCCGATCACAGGATGGCAGTGCTTGGCACACTGCTATCTCGCCTGATTCCAAACCACCGTCGAAGGAAGATTTCAAGAGGCGAAAGCGGTCGAGCCTTGCCGGTGACGAATGCAGCGCTCAAAAGCCCGCTGGGTTACCTGCCAATGGCGCTATCGAAGATGAGACATAGCGGCTCAAGAAATCAACAGCGGCAGTGGTTCCATGGGGGACGACGACGACGACGACAGTCGACTGGGATCTGTCTCTTCAAATGGAGATCTTGATGACCTGAATTCTGGCGAGGACCCGCTACCTGGATGGCTATGATTCGGATGCCTACGACTCGGATGACCTCGAGTCTCTGGCACTGGCTCTGAAACAGCGAGGACAGAGCTTGGGTGAGTTGATCTTGGCCCAGCCAGACGCAGGATCATGCTTTCGTTGTTGAGCCATTGCGGTTCCAAGTGCCGCTAGAAGTCAAGACAAGTCAGCCGCCACCTCCGCAAAATGCATGGGCCCTTTGATTCAGCCTATCCGGGGCGCTTGAGTGTCCCGGCAGATTCAGCCGGTCTTGGGGAGATGAGGCTCTGCTCTCCGATCGATTGGCGACAAGCTTCACTAACGAAGTACCTTGGGCCCCTTCTGATTCCGCCCAGATATTCTGCATATTCTTCTTGGGCTCTCACGACGACCCAAGCTTGCGCACATCAATACCATCGACGATGCCGTGCGGCTCATCAAAGAATCACACAACATTGTCGTTTTGACTGGAGCAGGCGTTTCGGTTTCATGTGGCATCCCGGATTTTCGATCAAAGAACGGTATCTACTCACGACTGGACGAATTCGAGCTTGAGGATCCCCAACAAATGTTTGATCTTGAATATTTCAAGTATCGGCCTGAAATTTTCTATTCATTTGCAAAGGTATCGCCATTCAAGGCATTCCACCGCATGCCCATCCTCTCTCATGAGATCCCGGCATAGGGACACGAGCAGATGCGGCAAGAAGAATGCACCGGCTCAGCAATCGATCATAACAGACCGGTTCTGTCGCCATCATCTCTAGGAAATCTTTCCCAGCAACTTCAGACCCTCGCCAAGCCACATGTTTGTGAAGCTACTTGAGGAAAAAGGAAAGCTGTTGAGAAATTACACGCAAAACATCGACACGCTCGAGCAAGTTGCGCAAATTGGAAATGTGGTTCAGTGTCACGGTATGATGAGGGCTCCTGGATATCTGTTTGCTCAGGTGGCAAGGCGTCGCTCCAGTTGATTGTCCCGAAAATGCTTCTCTAAAGCCAAGGAAGGGACAACTTCCTCAGTCTCCACGCACCCACACAAAGAGCTCTGCATGGCACGATCTAAATATGTCTTCGACATCGTCACTCTAGGTTCGTTTGCCACAGCGTCATGTATCGTATGCAAGCATCAAGTTGACGGAAAGGCTATCAAGGATGATATTTTGGCCAAGGTACGGGAGCTGCGAAAGAACTACTGGTGCTTTGAGTAAATATCCGAGCGGTCACGAATTCTAATGATATGGCCCCTCTCCTCCACTGCCCAAGACGGTACCCTTGTGTCCCAAGTGCCCTGAGGAGGCCGACGGCATCATGAAACCTGATATTGTGTTTTTTGGTGAAAAGCTCCCGCAATCATTCGATGCTGCCTTTGCCGAGGACCGCGACAAGATTGATCTACTTATTGTCATGGGATCCTCGCTCAAAGTTTCACCAGTGGCCAACGTGAAAGGTAGAGCACTAATCTACCGATGGCGAATACTGGCTGCCTCCATCCAGCGGAAGGTTCTTGGATGAACAGCAGTAGTCCTGGGTTTTGACCTATATCTCCTTCAAATGCGCCACTAGACCACATCCCCCGGGATGTCCCGCAAATTTTGATCAACTTGGAGGCGCTCCCGCATATGGCCGGATTTGACATCCAACTACTTGGATACTGTGACGTCATTGTACAAGAGCTCTGCCGGAGGCTCTCGTGGAGCCTTCCAGCCGCGCCACAGTCTCTAAAGGGCGACTCGGTGTCAGCGGTCAACGAAGCGGCACCCGTCGTAGCCGCTCCGTTTACCTTCATCCCTCCCAACCGGTATCTCTTCGAAGGCGCGATTTCGGCCCAAGCTGATTCAGACGCACAATTGGATTCCGATGAGCTGTCGCCACAACCCACAACTTTTGGTAGAACTGAGAGCCTCGGTGACTTGTCCAACAGCAATATGCCGATCTAGACTCCACGTGTCCATAGCACCACTGTATCTGCCAAATACCACGAGGAGAACTCCCAGCTCTTCTCCAGCAAGGTCGGTGCGCATTCGTTCTGTTTTTATGTGCGCTTGGTTCACCTCAAGAATAAATTTGAGAGCGCATCACCACAATCACTCGCAGAGTACCTTGGCATGTCTCTGAAGGGGAGCACATGTATATTGGGTCAGCCACTCTTGCACCACTCAGGAATGGCTCATCCATAGCTCATTGACGCCGCTTGTTATGGTCGTCTTGATTGGACTTGCTCTGGCGGTGTGGGGCCACTTGAATGAGCGAAGGAGCCTCATATGGCGGAGAGTGGAGGCATAGCCGTGGTTTCCAAGGGGTGGATGGTTACTGTGTGTGTATTGCACTCGTAATGAAACCGTGATGCCTCATTTCCCCCTGAATACAGTGTAACTTCCTCTTCCTCCACAAAACCACAGCGCCCGGGACCCAGTAAAGGAGAATCCAATACAGTTATCTATGGATGGCCATGGCGAGTGGCGGACAGATGCGTGTATTCCTGGTCCGGGACTGGAGTCACTGGCAGAGCGTATCTTGGTCGTCCCCGGGCTCGCTTTCAACAAACAATGACACCAGCTGGCCCAGAGTGGATGTCGGTGTTTGCGGATATCGCTTGCAGAGGATCACCAGAGCTATCCTTTCAAAGGGGTGCGTGGAAAGCCCTCTCGGTAATTCCTTTGAACCGTGGCCTGATATGCCAAGGTGGCTTCCAGCTCGACCATTCTTCAATTGGTTGAGAAGAGACCAGATGGCTTCCAGATCGCCTTTGAGGGGCCACCGGGCGAACGTCAAGTACAGGGCAAGATCCCTGGGGCTGGGGTAACCTGAAACAACCGGCAAATCTTCTTCAAAATCGCTCTGGATCATGGCCCGCAATGAATCGCCCAAAGCGTCCAACGCACATCGCGATGGAGGCGGCGCCTCGATATGCGATTGAGTGGCTGTGGCTCCGCTCGGCGGCTTGGCGTTATCGGTATCACGGGGTGGCGGCACAGGAGTTGAGATACTACACGATGCCCTGGCGCCGAGCGCTTTCGACCGCAACGATGTCCCTAAACTCCTCACGGAGCTGCTTCCGAAAATATGGCCAAAGTAGGACTCGAGCTCATGTCGAAGGGATCTTGCAAAGTGCTCGCGAACAGGGGCCGCTGAGTTTGATCGAGCGAGTCCTTGAATCTTCGGTTTCACCGACTGCCTTTCGTAGAAGGATAGAACGATGATTGCACTCCAGAGATTGGATAGACCAGTCGACCTTCGAAGATTGCGGACACCTTCGTATATCTCCAAGAATGATTGAATCATTTCCGGTTGATCATGCGCCAGACACTCGTACAGGACGGAGGCATGGAACTTTCTTGTCCTCTGTGGATTTGGCGCGGAGTAGTTTGATTGCCACGCTCGGTCGTTGCTTCCAAGCCCACAGAAATACTCGGCAAAGGCCAAGATCTGTGGATCGGCCGAAAAGGATTGAATAAAGTCTTGATGAGACTCTTTGATCAAGAAGCTATGGTGTCGCGGAAACATTTGACCAATAAATGACTCGACACCTTTAGGATCCTGTTGTGCACAACCAAGCGGTTAGTCTATTTTTGCCCCTCATCGGCCCGGTTGCTCCGTCAGGCAGGTTTGATTTCCGGGGCTAAGCATCAGGACTGAAAAATAACATCTTTGGAATCAAGAAGACGGCTCGATTGCCGATCGGATATAAACAGCCGACCGTTGCCAGGAACGCTGACCTGCAAATAGCCAAGTTGGCCAATCTTGCGCTTGACCACCAGTTCAATCCGCTTCTGGGAATCGACTGGTCGCTTGGCTCCCAACTCGAGTATCCACGACCAGTACCGAGGCCCGCATATGCGTATTGAATGGATGAACTCATACGGCGGCAGTAGACAAGGGGTAACCATCCGCATTTCCACGAGTCTCTGATCCGGGCTCAAAGTATTGACGTTGCCTCCATGCACTTGGTCGTAGACCTTGATCGACACGGGCACACAGCACAGCTCGCGGGTCGTTACATCGCGTGTAACAAGGCATCGATCCTCGACGGCCAAAACCCACATGTATCGAAGGGCTTGGAGGTGAGCTCGTTGATCGGTGACCGATGAAGGGAATCGAGGAAACACCGAGGCTAACAGAGCCGCGACAGACTTGCTCGATGTGCCAAGGGTCCGCGTGCCGCCAGCCAGGAAGAGAAATCCGATGGCCATATGAGTGGCTACATGACTCCCGAAAGAAACGTGCGGCACGAGACGCTCGTGAAGTCGGGTGAATCTTTGGAAGAGGGCTCGATTTCCTGTTCCAGCCATCACCAATCCAACGGAGATCACGACGGAATCCTGGCACCACAAGGCAATACAGTGTTGCAATTGAGGCCGAAAGCCGGCATCTACAATGGCACAAATCAATGCCGCATGGGATAGAAGTACGGCCACGATTAGAAACGGTGGTCAGGCGTTAACCGTTACCGCTGCACAACCATGCACAGCCATGCACAACCATGCACAGCCATGCATAACCATGCACAACCACAGTCAACCGGGCATCTTCGTGTGTGCCATGCGCCTCAGTATTCGATCAGAGCATGTGTCCTCATGATCGACTCTGGATTCAAATATCGGATATGGACCACACGAACGCCCCCGAGTCGCCCCAGCCATACCTTCTGGGAGACCCAAATCGAGGAACAGATCCAGATAATTCAAGAGAACGGAGCAGGCCATCTGATTAGCGGTTCCAGCGAACCGCAGCCCCAGGGAAAGGCAGCATCCAGCAATCACGCCATAGTATGAGTAGAGAAGCGAGTCATCTTTGCTCAGCGCAATCTTGGGAATCGCAACTCGAGTGAAATCCATCGAGTCGGCTTTGCCAAATAGGCCGCGCTTGACCGACTCTGGAATCTGGGATCGAATCCAGCGTTCTGTCGGCTCGATATAGCTCCATAAGATCAGGTTGCGGCAGAGGATTCTCAAGGCAATTTGATCTGGAGGGAGAAAGTCAAGGTGGTAGAGCGAGGTTGGAATGGCCAATCGGTTGGCGATTTGTCGGTTGTTTGTCTTCAAAAAAGCCAGTCCGAGCGCCACAGCTGCAGCGGGTGCAACGACATCGGGGGAAACACTTGAAGTCAACCAGGCCGTGCTTCGACTCGAGCGCTCGGGTGTCGCAAAGTTGCCGCCGCTGTATGATCTGCGATACCAGACTTGACCATGTAAGGACGTTTCTTGACTGGTGCTTGATTCCAGCATCGCAACGAGCCGTTGAACAGCCTTCCCACTATCGATGCCGCCGATTTTGCTGCCGTGACCGAGCGTGATCATGCCGAAGGCAAATCCAGCACACAGAGCCAGGTTCTCTTGGCAAGAGTCGGCCGAGTCTGTGTCGGAGCGAGTGTGGCTCTGCATCTCATCGAGCATGGACTTGGCCATGACATTGTGCATGCTACTCATGTATACGAGGCCGAGAGAAAACGTCGCAGCAGCCTGATTGATAGGTGCAATCTGGAGTTCAAGAGAGCTTGGAGGGAGCAGGCCAGGGATGTGAACGGAGAGTATACGAGCAACTTGCTCTTCGCAGGTGGAAACGTGGGCCGCCCCAAGTCCTAGGAGATAGGCCATTACTGTGCTTGGGTGCTTTGGGGTGAGATAGTGGAAGCCGCGCCATTGAACCAGATTTCGGAGATGACCAAGAAGCCCCATCGAAAATAGGAATCCGGCATGATGTGGGTCGAGATCGTCGGGCTTGTTGAAGGCAATCCACGCGCCATCGAGCTCGCTCTCGTTTGCATCAACGCAAAGTCCATCTGCAACACCTTCGTGAAATTCCGGTCCTTCCAGAAAATCAGGTAGACACTGAGTCAGGTCTAAAGTCACAACCGAGCCCACAGGCGGCATCTTGGCTGATATGGAAATCGGCCTCAACGACTTGATTTGGCTGTTAGAGTGAAATGGCGTTGACTTGAACATCAAAGCCGCTCGTCCGAATGGGAGCGAGAGAACCCGATTGGCGAGGATCATCAGGCGAGACTGTTGCTCGATCGCAATGTCGTGCTCGCTTGGACCGATCACGAAGAGATCTTGGTAAGTAGTCTATACAACACCGGTATCCAAAGTATTGGCTGGCATGCGCGCCAGATGCTAGACTCGTCGTCGGCACAACCATGTCAGTCGGAACAGACACAAACCTCATTTCCCCATCAATATGGATATCCATTTCACAAGGCCTCGGATTGACCCCAAGCATGTCCTGGACATCTTTGATTCGATCATCAATCATAAATCTGAGTCGAGAGACGATGCTTGTATCCATCTTGCTGTGCGTTGCGCCCTCAGAAGCCTGGGCGCCGGAACCAAGGCATTTGGTAAGCTGTTGTGAACATACCGCCCCCGACTCTCGATCCGCTTGCTTCGGCCAGAAGCGCGCCATGGTCGAATGCAAGGCTTCCGGGAATCACCATCCTTCTTTGGATCGATCCACTGAAATGCTCATTTGCGCGCCATCGGCTCGGAGCAACAGTGCTTGATTAAGGGCTGCCCAGTACTGCCAATTCCGCGTCTTCTGCAACACCCCAAAGTACTGGAGGCGAGATGCTGATTCTCGAAAATATGCTCTCGTAGCGATTCTCTCTGATCATACACTCATACCGAATTGGATGATCGCTTCAGCGAAAAGCATCGTGCTTTGAGGAGATTTTTGATGGTAGCCCTCTGTTCGGCAAGATCTTCGCGACCTTGATTTCGGATCAGTTTTCGATATATCGTCAGCAGCAAAGTTTCTGAACAGGCCGAGTCATCGCCACATTGGGAATGTGAATGCAGTGCAAAAAAGAAAGTCGCAAACCCACCGATCAGTTTGAAGGCCTCCATGGGCCAGGTGCGAGTGATTTGTTCTGAAGGCGGCGTGCTTCGGATGCGGAAGAGGGCTTCGCGCAGTGGAATAGCGACACCTTCTGGAAGTAGCAGCAAATCCGCATGCTGAAACCGACACAGACTCATTGCGGCTATCAGGGCCTCTGGATGCCGGTCAAAGTCTGGATCCGAGATAACCTTGTAAAAACAGACGATTCGGGTGGTTTGTGCGCATGCCAAGTTGCAATCAAGACTCGATTTGAGGACTGAGAAAACGGCCTCAGCAGGGTCGTAGAAACCGGTGGCTATCTTTGAGACAGCTGCATCCTGGTTGCGCTGCACAACTTCTGAGAGTTGCCCCAGATCCAGAAAAGGTTTGACTTCCTTGCCAGCAACGCTATCAGAAAGCCATTCGAAGATGTTGGGCGCAGCATGTATCAAGATTTGGAGGGATTGATGAAGGGACTCTGGTCGGGCTGACCCTAGATTTCCAAGGGTAGGATCGATGGTAGAGGCGATCATGTCGCCAGTATAATCATAGTACGGCCATGAGTCTGATGACGGAGACGACAGAACAATACATGTGCACGTACATGGGCGGGCAATAGCGAACCTTTAAAAACATCGGAGTGAAAGACGCCGTCACGGCGGTAGTAGTCGACGTATGATTTCCATTGGATTCGGTGAGCCAGCACGCAGAGAGCAGCGCCCAAGTGACCACGAGCCTGCTCCCGCAGGGTATTGAGTTTGAGATCCTCGTACACCAAATGCAAAGTGAGCAAAATCAGGGGGCCGTCTCCGGTGATGTCCGGCTCCAAGGGATAGAAACGACTTTTCAACCGCAACGATATGGTGTAAAGATACTCAAGGCGACTGCTGATGGAAAGAGTTGTGCTCGGACGGCAGTCGGCACTCGCATTCAAGCATTCATATTCGGGGCATCCGAAATCAACAGGCTGCCGATTGAGTAGCTCCTGAAAGGGTTGTGAGCTTGCTGTTGAGCCATGCTTGTTAGCACAATCCCCCACGATCGTTACCGTTGGGGCGGGTCCATGTAAAAAAGAGAAAAGCACAATCAAAAAGCGCTCCCATGGAGTCAGTCCGTAGCTCAGTTCCTCCTCATACTGAAGCGAGTGTTGGCAGAGTAGATGCCGCCTCAAGAAGGGTGTCAGCGACCTGGCAGGTAGGACCGTTCGCAAGGCAGCTATACACTGTTTGACAAGAGGCTCCTCGGAGCAAAACTGGAGTGCGATTCGCACAGAGTTTCCGTCCGATAAGACTACATCTACTCGATTGCCCAAGACAAGGCGCAGATCGCAAACTCGGGATTCTTTCGAGGGGGAACGAAGTGTTTCCGGCAATGGCCCGGTGCCGTGATTTGGGGCTTGACTCGCGGCTTGGCTCGTGGCTTGAGGGGGATCCTCAGTCGACGATGAGCGACGTCGCTTGGTCGAGACGAAAGACGGAAAGGTCTCTGAAGCACGGCGCTGGAAATTGCGAGGCATTGTGCATGGAATCGGATCCTCGAGGCCGCACCAAAGTGCGAGAGTGTTGTCGGGCTGGAGAATCAGGACATCCTGGTCGCCTAATCTTGTTGCCGTGACTGGAACGGCGGTGAGGGCCCGATAGGAGCGGCGTGCTCCAAACTCTGGTACACTCCCGTCCACAGAATTGTGTATCGGTGCATCGACACTTAGCGGCAAACAGCAAAGCTGTTGTCGCTGGCTGTTCATGATCCACCATAAATAGTACCCTGAGACCGGCGTAGTCGTGAGGAATGGGAGTTGGGAGGGAGAGTACACGGAACTGCGCAAAGTACAGGCAGATCGGCCAAGATATGGATGGTTCAGAATTATGGAGCAATCGCAAAATAAAATGATGAGCTCAGCACCGGTCATCGATAGACGCACACCAGACCCACACTAGACTCACACCAGACTCACACCAAAACCAGACGGCCACACGTCCTCTGCGGATCGTTGCAGTCACTGTGCGCCATCAGTTGCGACCTTAGATCCACACCTACTCACCTGTGCGTTACACATGATATGCATAGGAGTCGAAATTGTGAAGGGCGATCAAGGACTGTCGCGGGTGAGGCTCGATTACTGCACCGCTGGTTATCCAGTTTTGGATTGTGTGCCGTGCTTCCATTATCTTTCTCCGCTGCAGTTGTTGAAGGTGCAGTGCTCATATGAACAAAGGTCGGAGCGACTGCTTCTTCTGGTCCAGCCGTTGACGAGACAAGGCTCCATATGTAATATCTCATCGTCGTCGGCGAGTGGGAAGTCAACAATATCTTGGAACCGGACCCTGAATGTCTTGGGCCATCGATGTAGATATGCACGATCCTCTGCCCGACAATGGAGGCCAGCGAGTCGGACATTCTCAGCATGGTTTCGGATGGGGTTGATTCAGGCTGCCCAGTCCAGGTGGAGCCCGTGGGCATAGGATCAGCACAGCCCCCATCTTGGTGGTGGGCCGATCGGTGGGCCGACAGACTGAGAATAGGATATGGTTGTTCGCTGATGGAGACAGCGCGCAAACTATCCAAAGGATGCTCAAGAATATACAGGGATGAGGATCCTAGTAGCGACCCGCCGGATGCTGCTTCCTTGCGCTCGAGTAAAACTCCGCAACCGAGAGGCCAAAGCCGTTGCATGGCAAAAGGCAGAGGAGTGACGTACTGCCGACCACAGAGATACTGTATCTGCAAATACTCTGGAAACAAAACGCAGAGTGCCTTGATCAGAGAATCGGATGAATCTTGATGTGAATCCTTGGCTGGAGAGGTGTCGGCCGGAAAGTAGACCCAAGCGGCCTGAACTGCAGTCGAGGCACCAGAGCTCGATAAAGAATCACGGGCGCTGGAAGAATCGTCCCTTCTCGACAGATGAAATCGAGCGATGTTTTCCTGATCTCTGGCTTGGTGTTGATCGCCGTCTTGATCGCGATTGAAATCATGGTGTTGCTCCAGATCCAGATCTGGCTCGAATGCGATCGCTGCCTGCGAAGCCAGCGGCTGAGGCAACGGATCGGATCTTGGGGTGTCCAGGGTCAGGGTCTGCTTGATGATGCCCGAGCGAGTCCACACCACGACTGGGGGCCGAGAATGATCCTTGGAAATATATAGGAGATCGTCGTAAAGGCCATCGACGACCGGACCGGAGCCAGGTTCCGACGAGTCCGCCGAACCAAGTTGCCTGGGATTCGACTGGCCGGAATGACGCTGCACTGAGACATGAGGATCCGAGAGGTGAACACATTGCCCCGAGTCCAGAACGAACGAAGGGCGGATGGACTGCTGATCCGAGAATGCAATCTCCATGACGGCGGTCGTCCCCAAGGGCGATCCAGTGTGTGGGCGACCGGCATCGAGCATCCAAGAGCACCCAAGAGCCTCGGCTCATCACGGCGTCCTTGTCGTCAGACCAGGGCCGCCCAGGCCGCAGCCCTTGCCCTGGCTGCGCACGCGCAGCCCATGTCCAGCCAATGAGCCACCCGAGCCACTGCTCCGCCACCCCAGCGTCTGTGCAACCTCGCAGTGGGCCGGCTCCTGGCGACCAATTTTTTCGGCCCCGTCGCCGGATCTGGTTGCCCGCAGTGCACTCTGTCGATCTGGTGCTCGCACTTGTTCGCTCCCACTCTCTCAAACAAGCGCCATCGATCATGGCTGAACCCGCCCCTGCCGACGCTCTGATTGCTGCTGCTGCAGAGCCAACTGCCTCGAGCCCTGTTGCCGACACTGTGGCTCCCTCGGAGGTGATCTGCCCTGCAGCGCGGCTGGAGAAGCAACGAGATCAGACGATCGACGACAGCGTGCCCCCAGCTTTCGATCCCGTTCATCAGCTCAAACAGAAGATCCAAAGGCAAATCGAGTTTTACTTTAGCGGTAGGTCCTCGCTGGTCTTTGTCTGTGTTCGGCACTGTCGAGCTGCTTCTGAATATCTCGGCAACCTGGATATCATGCAAGGAGCCTTGGACTGGAGCCTTACTCCGCTGCTTGATGCTGACTGCGGCGTCTGTTGCAGATCGGAACCTGCTCTCAGATCGATTTATGAGGGCAAAGATCGAGGAGGCAGAGGGAGGATGTAAGTCTATCTGCTGGCAATGAAGGCAAGCATCGAGGCCTGTGCAATGGGCTCGATGCCAACGAGATCATTTGCAGCGGATCGTCGCCCAGCTCGGGTGGCCCAACTGTCGTCCTGCAGCTGGCTGAACCCCATCGAACGTCTGCCATGTACAACCTAGGGGTGCCAATCAGCCTCATCATGTCATTCAAGCGCATGGAGAGCCTGACCAACGATGAAGGCCTCGTCGCTGAAGTCCTTGCCACTTGCACCGTCCTCGAGCTCAGCAGCGACCATCGCTCCGTCCGGCGTGTTGCCGAGTTTGTCGCGGAGGAAGCCATGAAGAACTCAGTCAATGCTTCGGTGTTTTTGGTGGGTCATCGGCGGTACCTTGGTTCGTTTCAGTGGCATTTCCTCTTCATCGGTGCGCCATCATCGGCGACCTTTCGCAGCGATGCTTCGGTACAATTCTTTCTATCGTGTTCAAGCAGGTCCTAAGCTTGCATCCCTACTACCTCCGATTTCAGCTGGTATCAGCAATATTTTTGTACGCACTCGACTGATTTGATTCTGCGCCATCTTCAGCGCGGCCTGGACGGCAGTCTTGATAATCCCATGGAAGAGATCGAGAACTTGATGTCGCAATTCGGCCCGATTGCCTTCATTCGTCTGATCCGCGATGCATCCAAGCGGTTCAAAGTGGGTTGAGGCTCGCCATGGCCGTAGTCGCTATTGGTTGCTGCGATGGATAAGCGAGCGACAAAGGCGCCGCTCGGGCTTATCTGGCATGATTATCATCTCATACCCAGGGCGCAGCTGTAGTTGAATACCAGAACGAGGCTTCCGCCAAGGCGGCGATTGGATCCGAAATTGCTTACAACCGCAAGCTAGTGGTGTCTGCTCATGTGTAAGCATCGATGCCCAGCAAGGATTCAGGGGGCCTGGCTCTAACTCTCATGGCCAGCCCTGTGCTCGGCGGGACCATTCCGAACGCAGACTCTGGCCCTGCCTCGGCACTTACCGCCTGGTTGTTGCATTTGTATACCGAAACCCTAGACCTCGTGAAGAAACCCAGGCCCAGCGGCCCAATGGTCATGAACTCGATTCCGTTATTTACTTTGGCGAACTTGGCTCGCTCGTTCTTTCGGAAGATATCAAGGTTGGTTGGGCGCCTTGGCTCGCTATTGTCGCCAATGTCCGCCATGTCAAGCCCAGACATGGGCACAGGGACAGTGAGATCTGGCCGAGCACTTCTGGCAAAATGCAATTGAGTGGAATCCATTACTGTTTGGACCAATGCACGACGTCTCTGCCCGACTCGTTGAATGTGCATGCGGATTAGCGGAATGGCCCTGCTCTTGGAATCGCACTACTCGGCATCAACTCGACAGAGCCACACCCTGTCCGGTCGCTGAGCCAACTCTCACCAAACTCGTCTTTCTTGACCAGGATATCCTTTCCCGAGCCGGAGCCTCAGTCCGATCGGTGGTGTTCAACATGGGTGACAAGTTTGCATATGCGGTATTGGAGAGCCAATCGTCAGCCTCAACAGCCGTCAAGGCGCTTGGCGGTCCTGGCCTGCTTCCGGCAGAGCATGGCATCGCCAACACGCAAGTCTTTGTCCGCGTGGCCAGCCAAGAAGAGCATCAAAATGCCATCGACAACACCCACGAGCGAAAGCGATGGTCTGATGCAAAGAGACTGAACCGCAGCGGCGGAGGTGCTGGAAGAAATCAGGGGCAGCAAAAAGATGAGCATGCCCTGACTCTGATTGGATTCGGCGACTTTGATGTTAAGGAGGTCAAGGTAAGTTGGCAGAGAGCCCAGATAGCGGCGGTACAGGCCAGCAACTACAACAGGCCCATTTTATAGTTCATTCATCATTGATGTCTTCTTCTCGTTCGCCGCTTGGACCTCGTTCTGGTCGTATCTGTGATATCCGTTATGGTCCGCTTCTGACCTCACTCAAGCACGCAATCAAAACCAGCTGTGGATTCTCCCCTGGTTGGGTCTATCGGCATCCCGCAGGCGAGGCTCTGACGGTGCTGGTGCCTGTTGACCAAGTTGAAGCGGTCAAAAGTGCTCTCCTTACTACGGCGAGCGCCCCGGATGGGAGCATTCGAGATGCAACAAGCGATGAGGCGGAACAGTGTCGAGCTAGTCGCACCACGGTCCTCTCCAAACCCCACGATAATGGTACCAGAAGCTCCTTCGGGCGCTCCTCGCATGCCTCCTCCGTAAAGCGGAAGAGGGACGGCGAGCACACATTTGGCAACCACGCCAAGTCGGGGCGGCGTCGGGAGGACTAGACCAGGGGCTGACGTCGGTCCCTCGGACCGACGCGTCTTTGTCTTGATACATCCGACACCGAGATTCTGCCAAGAGAGGAGCATCATGTCACACGCTATTCTTGAATGTTCATATAGCACGCATATGAGCGGTTTATCAATGAGATTTCACTGTGGCTCTACTTGACCGCATCGGTCATCAGTCGCTGGCAAGCGCGCTTTGGGTGGAGCTTCCATCAGCCCTGGATGCTCATGGCTCCCGCAGGTCGGTCTGGATGAGCGGCGATCGGCCAATGCAGCGGTACACTTTATTCAGAAAAAAACGGGACAATATAGCCGTTTCCATGAACATGTAGTATGTGCTGTGCTTGCGTCAAGCAAAGCCACAAGGAATAAAACAGATCACTTTGGCAGCCTCCGAGTGAAGACCGCCGGTCGCTCTCCGATCTCCACAATCGACCTGCACACTGCGATCATGTTGCGCGCCGCATTGACGTCGCGATTCCACACTGTCCGGCAGCTGGGATTCTTGCAGCTCCTGACAAAGTGGGAATTCGCAACACTGGGCGCATCGAGTCCTTCCAACCGAACTGGCTCCAGGCACTTGGAGCACACTTGCGAGGTGTTGAACTCGTTCGTCGAGGCCACCTTGACGCTTCCATGATGGTGATTGGGACGGCGTCGGTGGTGCTCGAATTGCTCAAAGTACCGAGCAAATCGCTGCCTCCGAGGGCTGGATGCATAGCCCTTGCCTTGTCGCCATGACGCATTGCCAAAGGCGATCACCACATCGGTCCGTATCGGGGCGTGCTTCAGGACGGCCTTGCACATCCTGTCGACGGCCACTTGGCGTCTCTTGTGGCCCGTGAAGCGATGGTGACGGGCCTTCTTGCCAAGGTGGAAGTCGAGCTGCACTCGCAGCTCCGGTCGCAGGACATGGGTGAGATGGACCTTGAAAGCCTCCGAGGACGACACCTTGGGCGAGGGGGTGGTCGACATCCAGGTCTCGATGTCGAGTCGATACTTCATGGTGTTGTGCCACCTTGTGTTGGACGTATGGCCACACATGTGCTGGTAGTGGCCATTGGAGAATGAGACCACCTCGTCTTGGTGGCCCGGTGCTTGGATGACCGCAGTGAAGATGGAGCCGACTCCAGGATCGATGCCAATCCAAGTGGTGCGATCGGGGTCTGGGTCGCCGATGTGGGCCTGGATGCGCTGTTCGGCAGTCGGAGGAGGCTCGATGGTCTCGGTGCGATCGGTTCGACGCACAAACTTGACGAGACCGATGGTGCATCCAATGCCATCGGTGCTGATCTCGTAGTTGAACAGCTTCTTGTCCCTGACCCGCTCTTGGAAGAGGGAACTACGCAGCTTGAAGCAACTGCGCCAGAGACGATCCTGGTTGTTGACACCGTCCTCACCTTCATCCTTGAGCTTGTCCCTGGTGAGTCCAAGGCGCTTCTTTGGACCCAGGAGTTGCCAAAGAGTGACCGTGTCGATCTTGACATACTTGGCCGTGGCAGTGCATAGAGGAACTATCGTGCACACGGCCGGAGGAGTGTCGACGGCGAGCTGCTTGAGTGCCCAGTTGATCCTGGATGCCAGCTGGTTGATCTTGGCCTTGGTGGTGCCGAGCTCAGACTTGGCCTTGGTGAACCTCTTGTCGTCGGAGGGAATGCCTTGGGTAGTGAGCTCGTCCAGCTTGGCCTGGCGCTGCAGCTCGGTGACTCGGAGGGCGGGCATGTCACAGTCGATCCACTTGTGGACATCGTCCTGCATCTTGTCCCGGGCAAGGATTCTCACATGGTGTGAGAGGCGATGGAGGGCCCGGAAGCGGTCCTGGTCGTTGCTGTACCGAAACTCGTCCAGGACGTGGCCAAAGTCTGGATAGAGGAACTCGAGATCGGCCTTGGGTGGAGTCGAGTCCGGTTTCTCGAAGAGCTCGAGACAAGCCTCGATGGCTTCGTGCTTATGCTTGTTGGCTGGGAAGACGGCAGCACAAAAGCGACGAAGGAGTCGCCAGTATGCCAGGTTGAGGTGGGTGGTGCAGTTGGTAGCATAGGCATTGACAGCCAGTGTGAGAAGCTGACTGTGAGCACCATCAGGCAGACGAGGGGCCGGAGGCAGGTCTGCGTGCCGAGTGGTCTGGTAGTCGCGAAAGGAAGCGACCAGATGCTCGTTGTATTTCTTGGTATCCCTGGCTGTCGAGAGGGCATCGGCCTCGACAATCGTGAAGCATTGGCGAACGAAAGCAGGGGTGGACTTGGAAATGACGGGGACGGGAAGATCCTGCTCGATGCACCGGAGGATGTGCAGGTTGAGCAGCCTGGATGCCTCGAACTGGATCTGGGTCATGGCCTCGACGGTGGCCTGGATCTTGTCGCGGAGAGCGGGATTGAGACAACAGCCATCCATCGTCTGCTTGAAGCAGCTGAACTGAGGGGCGGATGACCTTCCATCCACGAGAGGGACGACAGAACTCTTGAGGGGCCGGTATTTTGGACACTTGCTGGTGTTGCAACGTTCGTGATCGGTGCCATCGCACTGGCGACATCGCTTGCCGGTACTCGAGGAAGTAGATGGACCAGGCTCGGTGGGATCGACATCCATTGGATCTGTAGAAGCAGTGGTGGTGAGCGACGGAGCAACAGACGACCAAGCATGCGTGGGGTCAGAAGACGAACCAGAGACAGGCTCCGACTGTGACTTGGCTTTCTTGGGCCTGGGTGGCCGAGGCTGGCCATCACCGGCACCCTTGCGCTTCGGAGGCATGGGGACAGAGGATGCTGGATGCCTGCCAGTGGTACTGGTCAGAGCAGAGACTTTTTTATCGTACAATAGCGCGATGATCAGATCAAGGCGAGATGAGGGAAGAAAGCAGCAGGACGAAGGTGTGGCATTTATACCCGAGAGCAGGAGCCCGTCTGTGCGGGCTGGATGGGAAGTGACCCTGTTCAAAAATCGCCGAGAGGTTCAAGCCAGGGATGTGAACGCGAAAATGGCGGCTTGATTGGAGGGAACTCAACCCCAGAAGCGCATCGCTCGCTCAATCAGCCGTGGGAAGACATCTGGAAACACTCTCCGCACGGCGGACTCGAACAGGGTCACCATCCCGACTCTGAACCCCTCGGACGCATTCAGCGCTGCTGCCTTCCTGTACTGATGCTTCACAATCCCAAAGAAGTTCTCGATGGGATTGAAGTCGGGCGAGGCAGGTGGGGTGAAGATCACTGACCATCCTCGGCGCTCGATGTAGTCCAGGACAGCCATTGTCTTGTGCATGCTGACATTGTCCATCACAATCACAGAGTCGTCTGGGAAGCTCGCTCGCTCAAAGAACTCGACCATCGAGTGTCTTGAATGATGTGGGGATGTACATGCGATGCAGCACACCAGAGTGGTTGATGGCAAATGCAGCCGAGACAGACTTGTGCTTCATGTGATTGAGCTGGCGAAGCGGAGCACCCTTCGGCGAGTATCCGTAGAGAGGGAAAATGGATCTCCTGATCCCTGTCTCGTCGACAAAAACGAGCCGTCGTGGGTCGATGGAGCGGGCCTGGTCCCTGAACTGTGCCACTCGCTCATCCAGTCGCTTGGACTTGTAGAGGTGTGTTGCCCTCTTGTGCGAGAGACCTGCTCGGTGGATGGCAGTGTGGCAGAGTGAGAGTGAAACTTTCCTCTGGAGGATGGACTCGAGCTTGCATCGCAACACAGGACCAGTCTGGAACGGTCCTGTTCAATCAGGGTGCGAATGACTGGACATGCCTGCTCGAAGAAAGTGGATCTGCGAGCTGGGACCCGGGATGGGTCATCCAGCTTGCATCCTCGGTGCCATCGATGGATGGTGCTTTTGGACACATTGAATATGGTGGCGACCTTACGCAGGCTATGGATGAGGGCGTAGCATCGCAATGCGGCGGTGCGAAAGTCGGATGTGTGGCGAATGGTCATGGCCAGCGCGCGATAACATTGGGTAACAAAATATTCGATGAATGGTCAAAAACCCGGGTGTCCCGTTTTTTATTGGATTGCCTGTAATTTCCTGGAATGCGATGTGGTGGCGGGCTGGGACAGCAGCGGCGCAGTCCCGTCGTGACACCCACATGACGGCCCAACTCTGCGGCAGCCCCGATCGGCCCGTCGTCTCTGGCTCGATCGATCTGGCCCAGCCCACCCGCACCCACACCCGCAAGACATCACAGCCTGTCCAAATCGCCCCCGTCTACTACTCCATTCCTTTCTCTTCCCTCATTGACCGCTCGGTGTGACTTCATCGTTCAGTAGCCCATGTCAACGGCCAGCCCCCCGCGCACCAGACCACGCCGGTCCAAATCCAGCATTCTTACCAAGAAGGTGGAGTTTGTCCGGGCCCAGCACCCAGGATCATACGGACCCGCCCTTGACCCCAAGGTCATCGAAGAGGGAGGCCTCTCTATTCCCTCTGAGGCCTCTAGTACTTCTCTCGCTCCTTCAGCATCTCCTCAGCGACGGCGTCGTCCACGGCGATCTCGTCACCACGACGACACGGAGCTTGCCGATGGCGCTGTCCCTGCAGAGCCGCTTCCTATCGCTGATCAGATTGGAGTAAGTCTTGTCAGCAGCGCAAGGCAGTGAGGGTATGAGTGAGAGCTGTTGGCCAGCTCAATGAATGCATATTTTCCAACGATATATTGGCTCATGCCACGTCAGTCAAAATCGACAAAATCCACACAGACTTCGAATCGCTCTTCGCAAGAGCTGTCCAACCGTGACAATCCAAGGCACCCGTCCAGTACGTCGCCCCAGGGCCCAGGCGAGGCGGAAGAACAACCGGCCGACGTAGGTGCGTCCGCCTCTGCCGCCACCATTTCCGGTAACGTCTCCGTGTCAGCTCCGAAAGCCCAGATTCGGTCCGGTAGCGTCCGAGCGGAGCGCTCTGAGCATTGCTCAGTCTGTTCCAAATCTTAAATCTGAATCTTCTCATGTGGACACTGAGTCCAGCATCCTGTTTCCGTTTCCCGCACCATCTCTATCGTCTATTTTGATCAACATTGACGCTGCTTAATATGTCCATCATCTTGCAGGAGAAGCTACCACAAGCGAGCCGGGTCCGCATAAATCGCGCCGGGCACGACAAAAGCGTCGACCCAAGTCTTCAATTGAGGGCGGTCATATATCCGCGAGCCGCCCCGATGGCGATCCTTCCGGTAGCACTGCGCATTCATCTCCTCCCGAGGTGACGGAAGATGGCAGCGATATCTATGACTTCAAAGATCTCGAGCACGCCCTTCCCCCGACACCCACACCGACGCGCCAATCTAGAGCTGGGCCCAAAAGGAACCGACCGTCTGCTGTGCCAACAGCCTCAGCGACCGCGATCGAGGACGAGATTTCTACCTTTGCAAGCACACCTTCCGGTGGTGTCGGATCAGAGCGCCAGGCCAAGGCCAGTTCAAGTGCTGCACCGCAACGGTACCCAAAGACCTCCAAGTCTCCGAAACACGCCCTTTCTGCCGAGCGTCCGCAAGCTAGCGCAGATTCCAGCACGACTGTCAACTCTGGTGAGCGTGGACAAGATCAGCAGCCAATTGGGTCTCGGAGCGACAGCATTGCCACCGCCCCTCGAAGCGATGGACGAGCCGCTCGATCAAATCGTCGAGCCCGAGTAAAGCAAGCTGAAGAGGGCGCTGGAGGACAATTGCATGCTGGAAACGGGTCTGATCGCGGCAACCATGCCAAGAAAATCGACAATGCGTCTCCGCTTGGATCCAACCCACAATCGCGCCCCAATTCTGCAACTCCCGTCCGAGGACAGTCTGCAAATGCTGTCGCTGCGAAAAATGATGAGTCGGGCGAAAGCGCCAGCAATTCAACCCCGACTGAGCGCCGGCTTTTCTACGAGGAGTAAGTCAAGCACGTCCCACGAAGGACCTGCGCCGTAGCTGCTGGATAATGACGAGATCATAGCGAGTACATCTGAATGGATAAGCGTACTGCCCAAGACTAACCGCATATGCTCATGTCGCATCTTCTGGCCGAAGGTACATCACCAGTAGCGAGCTCCAAGAAGGCCTTCGTTCCGGAAAGCTTGTTTCTGGCTCGATTCGGATCAACAAAGTCAATCGCTCCAATGCATACGTCACTGTTCAGGGCATGGATGATGATGTCATGATTTGCGGGCAAATATCGCGCAACCGCTCGCTCGAAGGGGACATGGTGGCTGTTAGGCTTTTGGAAGGAAAGGAGCTGACCGCAGAAAAATCACGCGAGCTGCAGTTTGTTCGAAAGAGAAAAATGGATGGGGAAACTCGCCAGAAAAAGGTCGATGTCTTTTCGGGTGATGCAAACAACGAAGAAGTTGAAGGTGGGTACTGGCGCAACGAACTTGTGATGTCGCAGAATCGGTATCTACACATCGCCGGGACAATCGCGCGCTCGACGGCGCGGAGAGCCAACCAACCTGGGGCTCGATCCGAAGCCGACTGCAATAGCAGCCCCAATCGTCGAGGCCACTGATCATTGGAAATGGTGAAGAAAGCTGATGAGATCACCGACGCTCCGTGCTTGCTCATCCAGATATAGATCGCCCGTTGGGAAAAGTCGTGTACATTATGGACCGTCGGCCCAATCAATACTTCAGCGGTACACTTCATTTGGATATCAACAATGGCTCGGCTGAGCCAAAGCGTAGAGAAGGCCGCCCTTTGCGATTCATATGGTTTAAACCTGTAGGTGTCAGCACAGCGAATATCCCTCACTGGCGGGGAAAGGATACGGAGGGTTGTTCTCTCCAGCTGGCGGAAATGGCGATTGCATTGAGGAGCGATGTACAGCTGGTCGACTCTCGGTTGAAGAACAGCAGACACTTTATCGAGCGATCCGACACTGATCGAGGCCAGTCGCTGATCTTTTGCTCACTTTCTAACCCTCCGGGTAGACCGACAAGCGTGCACCTTATATGATGATCCCAGTTGAGAATGGTGTGCCCAAAGAATTCTTCCAAGATCCCGATGCTTTTTCATCCATACTGTTCAAGGCTGGGATATACAAGTGGAGGGCGTCCGACAACTTCCCGTTTGGAAGCATCATGGGCACTATTGGTCAAATCGGCGAGATTCCGATCGAAACAGAGGCACTCTTGATTGACAATGGAATCGCCTGGAAGGACTTTTCCGAGAGCGTACTTCAGTGTCTCCCTGATGTGGTAGGTGACCGGGTTGCAGTCGATCGTACGTGCGAAGCACCAACAATGTCAGTTTGTGGAATGTGACCGGTAACATTCGTCTACGAAACGACTTCACCTAGCCGTGGCATATCCCGGCACAAGAATATGAATCGCGACGTGACTTCCGAAGCACTCGTATCTTTACCATCGACCCTCAAACAGCTCGCGATTTGGACGACGCGGTTTCGTGTGTCGAGCTCGAAAACGGCAATCTCGAAGTCGGCGTTCACATTGCCGACGTGTCGTACTTTGTGCCGCAAGACTCGGCTCTCGACGTGGAGGCCTATAATCGTGCCACCACCGTCTATTTGGTGCAAAATGCGATCCCAATGCTGCCACGCCTTCTTTGCGAAGAACTCTGCAGTCTTAATCCTGGAGTCGAGCGCCTTGCCTTCTCAGTCGTCTGGGAGATGGATCGGAATGGAAACATCCAAGGCAACCCATGGTTTGGGCGCTCGATCATCAAATCATGTGCCAAGCTTAGCTATGACCACGCACAAGCCATAATCGAAGGGAAGGACGATTGGAACGGCTTGCCAGCAGTGCAAATCTCAAATGGTTACACTTTTGGTGATCTCAAACACGACATCCTCATTCTGTATCAAATCAGCAAAGAGTTGCGTAAGCGACGCTTTGAGGACGGTGCATTAGCCATCAACTCGATCAAGCTTTGGTTTGCCTTGGATGAAGACCAAAACCCCACCGACACAGGTGTCTATATGATCAAGGAGGCCAACAAGCTCATAGAAGAGGCAAGCCCCCCGCTCGACATTGAGAGACACCCGTGCTTCCTTGCACCTTCTTTCCGTTGGCCCCGATCAGCGCCCATCGTCGTTGTGGCTCACTTTGTGGAATCTGTGATTGACGAGGATGCGATGCCGCTATCGCCTAGTAACTCCTGTAACCTCCCTGTGAACCTGTCGTTCTTTTCATAGTTCATGCTCCTCGCCAATATGTCCGTTGCAAAGAAGATCTCGCAGACTTTCCCAAAAGCTTCGCTACTCCGCCAGCACTCACCGCCCTCGAAAGGATCGATGGTGACCTTTATCGAATTGGCTGCTAAGCTGGGCTTCGAGATCAATCCCGAGACCAGCTCCACGCTGCAGGCATCTTTCGATGCTATCGAGAACGACGAGATTCGGCAGGTCCTTCGCCTGCTCTGCATCAAGCCAATGCAACGAGCAAAATACTTTTGTACCGGATCAGTTGATTTGTCCTATTTCCACCATTATGCTCTGAACGTGCCCCTGTATACGCACTTTACAAGCCCAATCAGGTGAGGGATGTGACTTATCACAGTCCACTTTCATACAGCGCTGTTGAGTACCCGGCGGATCCTCGCATTGGCTACAGCCAGAGTGATTGGCAGAAGACGGCGCTGTCATGCCGCTTTGGTTGATAAGTTGCGCGACTATGCTGAGTCGCCACGACCGATCCGATGAGAATTAGGAGCAGCACACTGCGATCCTGATTGGAATCCTGAATGCGTCATCCTGAATGCGCAATCCTGAATGCGCAATCCTGGATGCGCAATCCTGAATGCGATTGCTCATGCTTCCGCACATTCACGCCAACGGCACTTGTACAATTCTTCCAGGCGATATTGCGATCTGGTTGTCCACCGTACCCTGGACTTTGTTCTCCGAAAAGAGCCGAACCCTTACAGTCTCAAGAGTATCGAAGCGATTGCTAAACAATGCAACCTGAGAAAGGATAACTCTAAGAATGCACAAGATGCCTCGCAGCGGCTCTTTCTCTGTGCTCTCCTTGCCAAGAGACTTGAATCTGATGGGAATGACAGCATCACCGAGCCCGCTCTGGTTTACAACGTTGCCAGCCGAAGCTTCGATGTCATCGTTGAGAAATACGGCCTTGAGAAGCGTGTTTATGTGGAGGACTTGGTGGATGAGGGCCTGGCGCTTGGAAGCCATTACGACGGACAAGGTTTGGCTTTGTACATTTTTTGGATCCGGGATGCCACCGGCGCACCGGCTGTCGACGAGACCGTGTCCCACGAAGATTACTCCGATATGCTATCGAAACTCGCCGCAGATCGATCGTACAAACAGGAGATCGATCAGAGCCGGATCTACGTGCAAAAAGTCGGCATGTTTGAGCGCATTCCCATCCGAATCATACCAAACATGGACAAGAGCCCCGTCGACATTCGCATTGTCGGTGCAGCACCCTGGACCCATATTCACAGCACCAGGCCCTCTGCCTCGATGAGCGGAGATATCACCGTTGTATGCCCTGCAATCACTGACATTGCCGATTAAGCCTCGCCGATGTGAGCGCCTTGATTCCGGCGCCATTCCGCGCCGACGATGCGCCAACGATGCGCCATCTTGAACAGCTGTGCATTCCACCTCGCGTCAATACAACCTGCCAGCTCATCTGCCTGGCAGCGCTCGCAAAAATGAAATGGAGGCGCCCTGTTTTACTTTCGGATGTCGAGAAAATCGCGCTTTGCACGGGGCTGTGCAAATCGTCGAACATGCGCACAATACAGCGTTTCCAAAATGAAATGCGACATCCCCCCCCCCGTTTTTAATCAGGACATATATTTTGTTTCTGGAACCTGAATACACCCACCCACTCATTGCAATCATGGCAATCATGGCCAAACACATCACCCTCGATTTCCGCATCGCTGCACTGCGCCCGGTGGTGTTCACTCGGAGGCTGCCAAAGTGATCTGTTCTATTTCTTATGGCATAGTTAGACGCATGCCATCGCATACTACGCTGACGAATGGGTTGTGGGCAAGTGTCCCATTCCCCCCTGAGTAAAGTGTAAGAAACATTCGCATGCTTGGGATGATCATGCGGCCTGCAGAACATTGGGCTTCAGGCCCGTGATCGAACCACCGGAAGCGCGGCTCGTCCCGAGTCGCACTCATCCCGGTCAGCAGCGAAAGTGCGTCATGGATGGATGAACGTGTATGTATTCAGTTCCTGAAGAGACGCCAATCTCCATGAATACACAATGCCCTTCATGAGCGCTGCAATTTAGCCAAGATCGAAGAATGGATATGGAGGGTGATGCGAGTGCATAACCTCGCCAACCCCGCCCAGCTCCATTACCGTCGGGGCTGTTCTAGGCGAACGACGAAGCCTGAGCCAGCGGGAAAGACTGCTTGCACTTGGCTTGTACTGCCTCAATGGCAGCAGAATCGCTGTTCTTCTTGACAAACGCATATGCAGCAACGGCCGTCTGTTGTATAGGACGAGCGTGTGAGCCAACGCCAGCTGGAATTCAAACTGCGAGCAAGCAGCGAGCGGATACCACGGGTCATCACCGGGCCACCCAGGTAAGAAAAGGGGGGGGAGGCAGCCATACCTCTAGTGTGAACTCGCAGCCGTCCTTCATAAAAGCCTCCTTCACTTGCTTGGCCCCTTGGGCCTTGCTGTGTGCGGAGCCAAGCACCGAGCCGATCTCGCTTGCCGCTAGGACATGTGCAAGGCTGAGCGCATTCTGTTCACAGAATCGGTCGTTGTACTTGACGACATCGCCAAAAGCTCCAGGGATAATGGCTTCAAGCTCCTCATCGATCAAGGCGGCGACCGCTGCATCGGCTTCATTTTCAGGATTGCGAACTGAAGAGAGAAGGGCCGTCGCTGTTAGCAGCCACAAAGACCCAAAACATATGTATCAAGCTGCTCGGAGGAAAGTCTGCACCCACCGTCGCGAATAAAGCGGACAATGGCCTTGTGGAGATTGCTGTCGCGAGGGTCGATGGCTAAGCCAGCCTTGATGCACTTCAGAGCAAGCAAATACTTCTCTGTATACGATTTGAATACGCATTAGAGATGGCATGGCACGCCGCTTACACGATGCATAGCTACCGTACACCGCCATTATGGACGAGCGAGCAAGCAAACAATCGCTGGCCATGCGAATCAAGTATTGCAATGACATACTCTTTCTGATGTAGACTTCGGCACCCAGGTACTGGCTCTCGATCCGAGTTGGGCTCAGTTCGAGCAAGGGGCGAAGGAACTTCAAGGAATCACCCAAGAAGTCATTGGAATTCAAGAGCTTTTCGCCAGAAGGATCCTCGTCAACGGGCTTCTTCTTGCTGCTCGAGCCCGCCGCCACTGTAACGGCCGTGGCTCCGGCCGCTGGAGTGACATTGCCCTCCGCTGCACTCTTCAGTTCAGCCTTGCGAGCCTTACGCTGGGCCTTCTTGCGGTCCGAAGCGGACATGTTGGCTACAAGAGAGAAATGGAGGATTACAATGTGGGGTCGAGTAAAGAGCCAAGGTTGAGCCTAATGTCGTCGCACAGCCTCGATCAGGTCGCACACGCGACAGATTAAACCGGACATGGCTCGTCAACATCATCCGACCCAAGCATGCTTACCATACTCTTCCATGTCAATGTCGCCAAGACCTTTTGGCTTGTCGTGAAGATTGATAAGCAGCTTGGTCGCCACAACGGCAGCCTGGAAAAAGAAGGGGTGGCTCTTCAACTTATCTTCGAGGAACAGGAACTCGGTGTAGGAGCGGAGGGTCATCTTGCGCAGACAATATGAATGGAAGTCGAACTGATCGTCGTAAATATCGTTGAATATCTTTTCGACCAAGTTGAGGCGCTTGAGCGCCATTCCGGGCTTGTTGAGCCGGACATAGCTCTTGGCGCTTTCCACCAGGAACCAAAAGCACTGCATGTCCGTGAGGTCGCTGACGGGGTCAGGTGCATCGTGCTGATGCAGAGTATAGGGTGGCGGCGGGGAAATTGTTAGCAAAGCCAGCGACTCGTCGAGCAGAGCGAGAAAGGTTGCATAACGCGAATCAGCACAATTGAAAGCGGATTGTATCAACTCGTCGGATTTACCTTTGTAAAGTAGCCAGCAGTCTTCTCCGCCTGCGCGATGTTATCGGCTCGAAGCCAGTACTTGGTGGCTTTCGAGTTGACAAACCGGTCTTGCAAGTCAAGCTCGCGAGCTTCCTCCATAAACTTGGCTGCGCTGAGATTGTCGCCGGCGTGCTGGATTCATGCGGACAGCGCAAATCCAGAGTATTCGGCGAAGGACACAGTGAGTGAGGAGGGAACCCGGGCGGCAAGAAAGGGAGGCGAACTGGTCAGCACGTCGGAACAAATGAACCCCCGCCAAACAACGATTCAAAGGCAATAAACACAAACACCAGCAGATCCGAAATTGCTCACTGGCCAAATGCAATGCCGTAGCACCCGACCCATCTCAAAAGCAGACACGAAACGCAAATCGACACCAAATGCAGGCCATTGTATACCTTGTAAATCCTAGCCCGAGTCATGTGCAGCTCAACAGAGGTAGGGGTGTGCTTGATGGCGGCCTCTATGTGCTTCAGCGCCGTGTTAGCCTGGCCCTGCTTGTCATAGAACTGGGCCAGGAAGTACAGCACCCACAGCAAGGTGCTTGGCGGCTCTTTCTCGCCTGTTTTCAACGACAACAATAGCTCAGGCACCAAGTATAATGGGATTGGCAAGTTCGGAAGGATCAACCGCAGCTGCACGCGTGACTGATCCTAGATAGCCCTGATGCTGATGGGGATGCTGCCTGCCTCTCAGCCCACAATCGTACTGCACTGACCTTCGGCACCGAAGCGACCGGTACGCTCAAGAGAGTCTTTGTAGCCGTTGACCAAGTCCTCGATGGCGCGGAGCTTCTTTGCATCCTTGAGACAGTCCTTGAGGCTGACAAAGAGAGATGGGACACCCTTGCGGAAGTTGTTCTGGAGATACACATCCATCAGCTGCGCGAAGCGATCGCCTAGGGTCCACGAATTGAGTTAATATCCCATCCAGAGACCAAGCCGCGAGGCGGTTGCGGATCGCCACTGTGCTACACGCGCGCGAGTCCGGCAGGAGTAGGATGTTGCTGGTAACAAGTGTCATGCAAGGCGCTTGGACTCGGCAAGTACAGATCGGTGGCATGTGCTGCAACAGCCCTTGCGCCTTACCCGTGGCATATTGCAGGGGTATGCGCTTGAGTGTGTTGGACCTTGGGTACGCGTTGGACAATTTCTCGTAAAACTGCAAAACCTCCTCGATATTGTCATCGGCGACGGTGCTCCATCCAAAGGAGCCTTGGTATCCGATAATGTACTGGACACAGTCTGGATTAGAGCGAACCAGATCTTCGTAGACCTGCTGGCACGCGGTCTCGTAGCCCAGGTTCATAGTAAGGCGGCCCTTGGCTTGCTTCCAGGACTGCTTGTCGACGACGCGGCGCTTGATGTCCTCCAGGTCGTCATAGGCCCTCTGCAGATCACCCGACGCCTCGATCAGAGAGTTGCGGTACAAGAGTAGCTCGCTGATCTCGAAGGCAGCCAGAGGACCCTCGATGGCACCGGCATCACACTGCTCATAGGTCGTGAGCACATCGATGGCACGGTCGTAGTTCCCAAGAAGGTGGTAGGCAATTGCCAGACCGACCCAAAACAGTCGGTTGCTCGAGCGCAGTTGGATAAGCGAAAGACGCGAGTCCTTGAGCGTTTCGTAGTTGCGCATTTGCAACTGAAGGAGCGAATAGTCTCGAAGGATCTGGATGTTTTCCTACATATATCCGGCCAAAGGAGCTGAGCGTCAGATTCACTGCCAGAGTTTCTCTCGGTGGAAGATCGATCGAAGCGAACCGCCAATGAGTTTGCCACCAGGTCACAGCGCGGGTACCTTGTCAAACTTCAGAGCCTGGATGTAGCACTTGGACGCCTCTTCGTAGTTCTTTTCGCCGCGGTAAAACAATCCGTAGACGTGCCAGCCTGATGCAGACCCGGGAGTCAACTTGGTTAGAGGAGGCATTACTGCACCAAGATCCGTCCGCTGGCATGGTAGCCCAACGGTCAAAGCACCCACAGGCATAGCAGACCAAAGGGCGTCCATCGCAAAGGACAAGGGACCTCTCCAACACATCGGAGCACATTTGTCTTACATATATGGCTCGTCATATCGGCCACGATGCCCTTTTTGATAAACTGATGGGCATCCTCCTTGCGATCCAGGTGTCCGCAGAACAAACCCTTCATGGCCAGAGTCTCTGTAGGTATGGTGGAATATCCATCGCAGGATTCGTGAGCAAAGAGTTCAAGTTCTCAGAACAGTCGTTTCCACAGCGGACGGAGGCCAGGAAGTTTGGCAGCACGACTTAGGGCGGGTGCAGACCTCCATGATTGGGAAACTTTTTCAAGATTTGCTCGGCAACCTTGATTCCCTTCTTGTACTGCTTATGTTCATAAAATTTCTGCAAGGCCACAACCGAGTACGTCAGTCGGAATGTTGCTGTACTGTTGTGCAGGACATGTCTTTAAACCATATGCATGTGCCCGAGAATATGGCGTGTCATAGGCTGGGGACGATCCGCGACAGCATTGGTTGAGCTGGAGACGACTCCATGACTTGTTTCAGCGATGCGTCTGGGACTGATCCCAAAAGGAACTGAGCGGCGATCCTCGTGGGCTTGGCAAGATCATGTCCGGTAATGATTTGTGTGGTCGCTGCGATCCCATCCGAATAGGGTTCTGAGTGGCGGCATCAGACAATCATCCGATCGCCAGCCATATGGACCCACTCATGGTCATTTGGCTGGTAAGACTCAGACTTGCTGTCGATCTGCCGCCTGCCTGATAGCTGTGCTCAGGTGTCGTTCCTGCCCCAAGGTCGGTGGGGCACCCGAGGTGGCGGTGATCTGGAGCGCCGTCATGGACCGGGTGTTGAGTGGTGGCATCCAGCTGCGTGGTTTGGACCAGGAGGCCGCTTGATACTGGTGATGGTTGGTATCGTTTCCGGGGCGGCCACCGTCACGATCCAGTCGGATGCAAGACGATCCTTTGGCACCGCTGGCGGGCAGCAAAGCAATAATCCGGGGGGGGGTGACAAACAACAGGACAGCGGCCGACCTACCAGGATCGACTTGAACAGAGCAGACTCCTTGGCCGGGAGCTCTCTCCCGGTGCGCTGGACCGATCCCGTCGACATGGCTGCTTGGTGGGCCAGGAATCCCCGAGATCTCGTTGCGGGGCTGTGACGGCCGTGTCGGTTCTGGGTGGCCTGGAGCGGCAAGCAGACCGCGGGGCGCAAGCCTAATGAAATTCATGTTCCCCATTTTGTGCATATGGTGTGCTCGCCACAGGGCAGCGCCGCCGTGGTGGATGGCGGCCTCCACCCGCCGGTCTCGTCACCAACCCTCCGCCACGGCGACCGCCATCACGAACACCACGACCACGAGGATAACCGGCCCGCCATGTCGTTCCTGAACAACATCATCAACAAAGTCCAGCAGGAAGTTGACAAGAAGATCCCTGGCGCGGGGCAAATCATCGGGCAGCTACATAACGAGTTCCAACAATCTCACCAGCAGCAGCAGCAGCAGCAGCAGCAACCACCTTACCAACAGCAACCGCCTTACCAACAGCAACCGCCTTACCAACAGCAGCAATCGTATCAACAGCAGCAATCCTACCAACAGCAACCACCTTACCAACAGCAGCAGCCTTATGACCAAAACTTCCCCCCTCCACCGTCGAGTAGCACTGGCAACCAGACCGCCGCCACCTATAATCAACCAGTGCAGGGCAAAGTCCACTCGTCCTACTCGGCGACCACCTCGCACTCGGGTGGCTCTACTACAACTTATGCCCAACATGTAACCGCCACTACTACCACTGCAAACGAGGGCTCTGCTGACAATTCTTACGCACACCACGCCGCAGCCGGAGCCGTTGGTGGGTCCACAACCACCACAACGACTACCACCACTACCACATCGAACCTCGGCACATCCACTTCATACTCCACGGTCACTACAACTTATGCCTCGGCGGACTGTCCTGAGCCCACACCTCAGGAACTGGGGGATATATCTCTGGCGGTCGAACAGCTGTGGAACTTGGATACAGACCGCCTGGCCCCTGGACAGAACTTCCAACTCAATCTCCAGCATAAGACATTTGTCTCTAATGCCGGTAAGTAGCGAAAGAGCCAAAGGCCCGCGCAACCTTGCTCCCAGACATGCGTCGCATGGACTTATGGACACCATCCTGCATTGGGCATGAGTCGCCGTGGATCGGGTGCGTCCATGTCTGCGATAATGCAGACTGCTCACAAAGTCCTTGGCTGGCAGATGACGTCGCTCGAGAAAGGCTCTTCTCGAACCTTCACCAAGACATCTTCGAACGCCCAACCTTCAAGTATTTCATCAGCCTCCTGGATAATTATCACGCTACCGTTGGCATCGAGGAGCATGAGACTGCGGCCGAAGTCACCGAGCAGCACAAGTTTGTTGATTCTGTCCTGAAGACCAAATGCGGTGCGTATCTGTACAAGTACCTGAAGGCCAAGGGACTCACCCACTGCGACCTGAATGAGTTCAAGCGAAATGTCATCCATCTCTGGTTCGGAGTAGGTTTCCGCCTGGGCCTGTTTGTTTGATGTCGCTGCCGTGGATGTTGGGAGATTTATGTTTGTGCCGATGCATCATGTGTCTTCGAAGCGGGACACATGGGTCATGGACCACGTTGGTAACCTTGCCACCGTGACGCAATGGCGCTACAGATGTACAGAAGAGTCAGCAAGAACGACTCTTGTCCCTTCGAACACACGTTCCTGGGCGAGATCCGCGACAACCAGGTGATTGGCTTCCATAATTGGATCCAGTTTTATATCGAAGAAAGTCGCGGAAACGCCAATTATCGTGGCTACATCACGCCCAAGAGAAAGGGCACCAAGCTGGACCATGTAAGCAGATCACTTGCCAGCGCGCAAGCGACACGCAAGGGTTGCGGAAGCGTAGATTGCAATGTAGACCTGGATCGGCATGGAGACACTAAAACTCTGCTGTGGTCCAGCCGACGGGCAGGGATCACATCATGTCCTGCCAGCTTGAATGGCACGGTTGCGTCAAGCCCGTTTCAACCTTTCTGATGGGCGTCAGGTAGGAAATGCTCACTGCTAGGCCAACTGGCACCAATGGTTGTTTCCCATCTAAAACGACACTGTTTCGCACTCCGTCCCTGCAATGACTTCAGCCCCGAGTTTGAGCTGGCGCTGTACACGCTTTGCTTTTACGCCCTTCCCGACCACGAGGGTCACATCCCCTTCACCATCGATGGCGTCGACATCGGGCTGACCATCCACAAGCTCAGGAACGGTCGAGAGATTGCCCTAGGATCTGCCTACATTGAGGTTCTCTAATTGTACCGAATCCAAGACTCCGATGCCACATGGTCGCTTCACGGTCAGATTTTACAACGCTCGTCAGCTGAAGCTCGAGGGCACCTTGGCATATGAGTCCAATGACCACTTCCTTCACTCTCAGTATTTGAGAAAGGGGCTGGGATGTTGTGTGTTTGTGGCTGATGGCCGCCTCTTCTTCGAAGCCTGAATACACACCCATCCGCCACTCCGCGATCGGAAGACCCCGCTGGATGTCCGGAGGCGGGCGCGTGCCAGTTGCTCGGTCGTCTGGAAGAGGGCCCCGACAGCGATCGTGGATAGGGCGACCGGCTCGTTCGGTCTGCGCCTGGTACTGTTTTAACTGAATGATATTCGATTGCATCGGATGGATCGGAAGCGGTCCGGTCTGGTCTGGCGGACAGCAATAAGACGGCAACTGGTCGAACAGAGATGGTCTGTAGGGCCGGACCGTCAGGACCGTTGGCACAGACCGTCGGCACAGCAAACATGAAACGGCACGCACTGCACAGCAAACGTTCAGGGGGTAGGCAGAAAAAAGTGGTCTGCGATCAAAAAGCACACAATCTGGCCCAGAGTGCCGGGCAGGCGGCGGTTCAAGCCAGACGACCATCAGGCCCGAGCTGCGAAGGGGAGACACTAAAGGACATCAAAGAAAAAACATCATCGCTGTCAGTATAGCTGCGGCTCGGAGAGACGACCTTCAGCATTGATACAATCGGAAGAGCAGCGGTGCGCAAAACACAGGATAGCTACCATTCCCAGTCATCCAGAGCGCACTTGAGCTGTTGAGCACCGCAGTCGGCAATGGTGACCCATTCGGGTGAGGTCAGGGAGCCAAAGTTGGATCCGAAAGCGCACATTTGTACAGTGTTGGCACTGTCGCAGCAGCGATACGAGCCCATCTGCGATGTACTGCAGGAGGACAGAACCGAGGCGGTGCAGTCACCAGTCGGGCTTGCGCTGGCAGACGTTGTGGCAGTTGGCAGCACAGTATTAGCATTGCCGGTGACAGAGATCGTTGGAGATGCAGCTGCAGATGTGGGCACAACTCCGATGCCAGAGGGAGAACTGGAAGTTGCAACGGGGCTGGGCGAGGTGGTAGTTGTAGTAGTAGTAGTAGTAGTAGTAGTAGTAGTAGTAGTAGTAGAGGTGGTGGTGGTGGTGGTGGTGGTGGTGGTTGCGGTTGCGGTTGTGGCCGAGAGAGCGAGCTGGGTTGCAGATGTCGGAACAACAGATACATGGGTTCTGGAGCGGCGGATGTGCGAAGTGGGCGAGGTGCCTGGGGTGCTATGAGAGTGCGTTGGCGAGACCGAAGCCCGGCTGGTGGAGCGGTGTGGATGCTGGGAAGTTCGAGAATGGCTCGGGGGGCGCTTTGGCAAGCACTTTTCGGGTTTGCGGTGATGCTTCACTCGCTGCCAAACAACCGTCTTGATCCACACTTCGTCTTCGTGCTCATAGACGGACTCGTCCCAGCTGCAGTCTTGATCTCGGAAGCCCGAGCAAACCAGCGAGCGCCAGTCGACGCCGCGGCAGCGATCGTCGTTGTCGTCGCGGTGGTATCGAGCAGGCTCATGACTGCTGCATTTGCCTCTACGGGGCGAATCAGAGTCGATGGCATGGGGACGAGCCACCCAGATCAGGATGGCGAGTACAAGAAGCTGACGCATGAGACCCATGCTGACAACAGAGGCAATGAGTCCTTTGGGATAGGAGCGTAGGTGGCAGTGATGAGCCAGGCGAGATATGCAACGGACAGGGGCCAGTGTGAGCGAAGCAGCACTAACGAAAGCAGAGATCACCCAGCTGCGAGAGATGAGGTATATGGGACTTTTATGTACCGACGCACGGCGGAGGCAACGCCGATCGTCTGCCCGAGCCCGAAGAGGGCTGGGCGAGCTTGGGGTCGGGCGGAGGGCAGAGAAAAGACGGCAGCTGCGAACGAGGGACGGCGACGGGGGGAGCGCAAGGGTGTTCGTCAGGCCGCCGGGATGGACCCGCCGAGGGCGAATGTTTGGATGCAGAGGGGTGCTATTGTTATTGGGGGTGTTAACGTGAGTGTTAATGTGAGTGTTGGTGCGAGTGTTGGTGCGAGTGTTGGTGCGAGTGCTGGTGCGAGTGTTAGCAGTAATGTATGCGTTAACGATAGCAAGATGCATGCAGCGGAAGCATGCCGCAACAGTGTCGATGTCAGCGGAGACTGAAACCCCCAAGGTACAGGGTCCTCCGCGAATGCGCTTGTGCTGGGATTGCAGAGTCGGCGATCGATCGATCCAACGACCGCCTCGGCAGCGATGATCGCCCAAGTAACGATCGTTGATATTATGACCACCGACGTTATGATCACTCATGCTACGATCACCGGTGCCCTGATCGCTGTCGATGTATCTTTCCTCCCTCCAGCGCTGCTGTCGGTCACTTTGTATCCCACGGTTGGTACCCGTCCAGGCTTTCCTCTTCACACGGGTCCTCCCATCGCCATCCCATCGCATCCCGTCTGCGTCTTGCCACCCACCACGGAAGGCACCCTCCAAAGGCACCCTTGGGTCGTCATGGTACTGTTGCGCATCCTCGACCCGCCTGCACCCTTTGGTCCCCGACCCCAGATGCCTGCAAGGGACACCCCCCCCCGACCCTGAGCCACGAGGGCGGGGTCGCTTGGCCCACCGTCAGTCTCCGACGGCGATCGACACCAACAAGGCTTTGGAGTGGTCGACGGACGGGAGCTTGCCCAGAGCTCACCCCGGGGCGACACCCCCGCTCCAGCCGGGCCCGACCCTTCATACCGATTCATGATGCGCATTCGATTCATGATGCAGATTCCACAAGACTCTCCTCATCAACCAGCACTCCCCATCGGGCAGTCATCCTCGAGTCCATCACCTTGACTCCCAGCAACACGCATACAAAGATCAGCAGCAGGGTCACACTCATAAGCGACTTCTCTGTCAGAGTTCCCGACGTCAGAATCAGCACCAGCCCCGATAGGACGACATAGAACGTGCCCATGACGATCGAGTACGGCTGAAGGGTTCGGCGGGCCCGCCCGTAGAAGCCCACGGCAGACAGGTGGGCGTTCGGGCGATTCCAGTATGACGGACGAAAGCCAGGGTGGTTACTGGACTCGAGTTGTTGCGGTCCGATCACTTCATCGTACTGAGCTTCGTCGAGTTCGATTTGAATCCCTGTCGAAGCAAGAGCCGAACAACCACACAAGGACGTGAGCCAAGTGTGCTCGAGGCGCATATCTGAGGGGCCTGTGATGCTCCACTTTCCCAGCCCGCATGGCAACTGCTCGCGGTTATGAGAACGACAAGCGCCGCGCCTCGTTGGCAGCCCCGCAGAGCAACATGCTTCGGCATCGGAGACTCCCTCAAACGCTGAACCGTGCGCATGCTATCCTGGCCACCGACACACAACGTCATCATGGCTACGAGGCTCGTTGCAGCCGAGCATCCTGGCGCCACTCTGCCCTCAACTCGCTCGCCATGCCCAGCCATAGGCCCTTGCCGCGAATGGCTGTCTGTGGGATTCGAACCTTCGTTCTCCAGGGCCTCGCGTGGAATGTCAAACAGTTGGCAATCGGCCGGGTCCAGGGCGTTGACCTCGAAGAGCTTGCGCACGACAGCTCGTGCCAGATAGTCATCGTCGGTGCCAATGAACACGGCCCGGTATCGTATCATGGACGAGTATGCCTCGACCGGGCTCTGCTCGCCCTGCTCGAGCATCTTTTCGTCCTCGCCGTACTGAGAATGCCCGCTGGCCTCGGATTGATCATTGTCGCAGTCACTCGACTCAAAGACGCCTGTCGGCGGAGCCCCCTTCTTCTCCAAGGTCGCCGTTCGGATCGCAGCGATGCTGCCCGAGACCTCTTCCGTGGGAATCGACTTTTTCCTCAGCGTCAGTTTAAGCGTAGCTTGACTCGTTTGGCCGCAGCCGGCCCCTGTGCTTGGTGAGAAGGGGCTGTCGCCAGTGGGCTTGGCATCCAGACACTCTGCCGACGGATAGTGACCTAGATCATCACCTGCAACGGCTCGAGAAGCTGCAATGTTCGTGACCGATCTATATGCCTTCGGTCCGTTGAGGCACTCGCTAGACCCCATGTTGGCGAAAGGCTCAAAAATGTCCTGAATCGAAATAGAAGATAGTGCGCTTATGTCCTTTGGGCTCTTGATTTGATCCGGTTGATCTTCGATGCTCTTTGGCGAAGCTGTGTCCATGTTGCGATGGCCGATGCTGCCTCGATGCTCGTGGCTTTTGCTGGCCACTTGCTTCACATAGTTCTGGTGCTGCGAGCGCAGACGACGAACGCACTCTTCCATGGTGGTGCTCTGCAAGTCTTTGAGTCGCTGCAGCTCGTCAAAGGCCTGCAGCACCATGAGATCATCCCTGGATGCGGCCACAACCGGCTCGATCTTCAAGTCCGCTGAAGAGCCCCGGCTTCGAGCGGCGGTTCCCAGCTCCAGAGTCTTTGTGGACTTGTTCAACTCTGGGCCGACAATCTCGGCAACCTTGAGCGAGTTGAGACTCCCGACCGAGTTGAGCATGAGCTGGTTGAGCGAGAGCTTTCGCCGCGCGTCCCTGGAGCCTACAGAAATGCGACTGACCGGAGGGCTGCTGGGGAAGTTTGTGGCCAGTTCGTTGAATCGCTGTGCGAGAGCTTTCATACCCATGCCCGGTGTGGAGCGAGAGGACGAGACTTGGTCACTGCTGTTGCTGTTGTCCGTGGTCTCGACCATGAAGTAGTCCACATCACCAACAATCTCGGTGTTGGTTAGGGGGTTGAGCGCAAACAGCCGGAAGAGATACTCTTGTCGCCGACCATACTTTCGGAAAATAACCTTGTTCAGAGATGGCGCATAGTAATAGAAGAATACTGGCCGATGCGGCGCCGCTGGGTCGATCGTTTGCACCCGTGCGAGAATCAAGGACTTGCCCTGTTTCGCGTGGGACTCGATGAGGGCTTCGAGCGTTTCCAACAGGAATGGATCCTCGCGGTCGAGGCTCAGCAACAACGCAGCGTCAGGCCCGCCCTCGCTGGACCGAGGATCGATAACCTGAAGATACCCTTCCTTTGGAGACATGGACGAAGCGTACGCCCAGGCAAATGCAATCGATCTTGGAGCAGAACGCGGCCGTGGGAAGGTGACAGAGTGTGCAGTCCGAGTCGAAAACCCTGGCACATGCGATGAGGTATCGGAGACCGAGTCAAAAGATCCGAGCGACTGTGTCGGGTACTAATGGCGGCTCCCGCAGGTGCGGCGACTGAGATGCAGATAGAAGCCGGGCTGACAGCACATCAATCTCAGCGTCGACGTTGCACCCAGGTCAGCGTGCTTGATTCAAGGTGACGTAGTCCAGGACTCAGGCTGTCCTTGGCGGGTGCAGCCACACTGGGCTACCCAAGGAGCAATCGTCAGGGACTCCATTTTTTTGAATATGCCGTGGCTATGTGGCTACATATAACACGGCGTGGCGCGGCCAGGATCGGCTGTGGCGCGGAGTCGGCGCCCGTCACATGACCGCAGTGATGCCGAGCCGCAGCCTCCGGCCCAAACCCAGCCGACCCGATCTGGGCTGGATCGGTCTCTGTCACAGCCATCACCACAGCGACCGGTGCATTCGCCGAGAATGCGTCTCCATGTCTCTGCTTATGCTCTGCAGAGAGCCCTCCTTTCCCCAAGGCGTTTGATGGTGGCGACAGCGTGCCATTATCGTCAGCTGGGGGCTTTCTGCGGACAGAGTCTTCGCTTCCGCAGCAGCAAGTCTTCGGGCGAAGCCCAAAAGATCGTCAACCGACCCGACAACCTGCCAACGTACTCGACTCGCCAGTATGCAAAGGGGGGACACAACGAGTCCTCCCTTTCGCCCAAGAACCAGAGCTCCGTCACCGAATTTATCCCGCATTCTCGACTGATTGACCTGAACGAGGAGCTCTCCGATCAAGAGTTCCACAAGTATATGCAGAGTGAGTACACCTCGCGTGAAAAAGCCGTCATGAGTTTGACGAGGAATGCGAGCCGCAGCTATCAGAAGATGGGCGAGTGGTAGAGAGAGATGGAGTGGGAGAGCCATGGTACAGCCGAAGCGGGCAACATCAGAGCCAACCATCCGTGCGCCGCACTTGTTCTTGCTCACACCGCCAATCCTGCTCATGAATTCAGAGCTGGAGCCGATCTTGACGAACCTCCCGAGGAACCGCATCCTGCTCGCGCGCTGCTTTGCCGTTGGTATCGGCGCCGAAGTTTATCGGCGCGCAATTTCTGCCTTCCGGGCCGATCTGCTGGACGGAAAACTGGATTTGACACTGAAGCATCTGATCATCCACATGAAGGCGAGATGTACGTGCCGCCCAGGCCCAATCCCGATTCCAACTATGGCTGTGATTATGGCCGTGAACGTGTCTCGAGACATGATGATGAATATGGTTTTTAGCTCTGTGGTCGCTGGAGACCATATCCGTGCTCGATCATTCGCTGTGAACAACTCCTGATAATCGCCCACGGCGCTATCTCGACTAACCCCAACCGGCCTCGTAAACCCCCCCCCCAATCGACCTGAATCGACATGGCACCTCCAACGGAATGGGACCAAAACTAATCCGCCTGCCGAACCCGCCTGGAACGGATGAGAACGAACAGCCAATTTGAACCGGATCCTGTTGCCTGAGATCCTCAAGTACTTTGCCAAGATGGAGCCCGCCAAGGCACTGGTGATGTCGGCCATGCTCGAGTCCACCGATCTCACATCTCCAACCGAGCTGTTTCCGGCAGCCCGACGCATGGACAGGTGAGCTCTTTCCATTTACAATGTTTCTCTCTCAATGGCCGTGGAAGACCGTCGCGGTGAGGGAGGCCCACTCCTAGACGATGCAACAAGCGACCTCCTTCACCCGAGATAGAGCCTTGGCGAACGATACGGCCATGCCAGGACTCACTCCGCCACTTGGATCTACACGTCTTGCAGCTGCATTCTAATCTCCCCGACCCCCCCCCATGCTGCCCAGGAAAATCATTCTCCACGTCGGCCCCACCAACTCGGGCAAGACCTATTCAGCACTTTCTCGATTCGAGAACTGTGCCAGCGGACTATACTGCGGTCCGCTGAGACTCCTGGCCCACGAAATTTACGACAAAATGAATCGGAAGGGTGTCCCATGCAACCTGCTCACGGGCGAAGAGCGACGCGAAAGTGACGATGTGGATCTGTACTCGGCCACGGTTGAGATGGCGCCTCTGAACCGGATCTATGACGTTGCGATCATCGACGAGATCCAAATGATCAACGACGAACATCGCGGTTGGGCATGGACACAGGCCCTGCTAGGTCGGTAGATTTGGCCTCCGTGGCCATGGCTCGCGATGCCAGACGTGCCGATATCTGACTCGGAGCCGATATCTGACTCGGAGCCGATGCATGTCCTCGGCTGTCCTGACATTTGACGTGCTTTCGCAGGTTTGCAGGCTCGAGAGATTCACTTGTGCGGCGAGTCCACCGTGGTCGATCTCATCAAGAGAATATGTGCCTCGATAGGCGAGGACGTTGAAGTCAATCAGTACAATCGTCTGACATCGCTTCATCTGAGTCCATCGCTCGATGGCCAATTTGGCAATGTCAAGAAGGGCGACGCTGTTGTCACGTTTTCGCGCCGAAACATCTTTGCGGTCAAGAAGCACATCGAGGAGAGCACCGGATTCAAGTGTGCGGTGATTTACGGCAGTCTGCCACCAGGTGAGCCGACTGCCCCCCCTCCTTGCGGATCGCAACGGCTGTTAAAAGTGCGTGGGTATATATCAATACTACTGCCTTGTGTCTAGATTCTGGAAAATCGCAGGACTAGCAGCGGCAGGATGAGGGCACTGGCAAACTCAGTGCTCGACTCAGTGCTGAACTCGGTGCTCGACTCAGTGATAAACTCAGTGTTTAACCGACCAATCTTTGTCGCTTTCATTTTCATTTTTTGCTGGCAGAAACCAGGGCTGAGCAAGCGCGACTCTTCAACGAGCCTGGAAGCGGATTTGATGTGCTCGTCGCCTCGGATGCCATCGGGATGGGACTCAATCTGTAGGTTCTTCTCCAAGATGCATGTGGATGGTCCAACTGCCCAGAGAACTGTATACACGAGGCCTATAAAGTCTGTGGCTATGACTTACTCGGAAACACAATACTTCCCTTGTAGAAACATCAAGCGTATCGTCTTCGAGCGACTGACAAAGTTCGACGGAGAGGTCAGCCGCTACCTCAGTGTCTCGCAGGTCAAGCAAATAGCCGGCCGTGCGGGACGCTTTGGTACCGAGCACCCTGAAGGATACGTTTGCGCGTGAGTCCAGCCCCGATTCCACCTCTCAAAGAGCATGAGCATGCGAGGTCAGAGGAACCAAATGAGTGGATGAGGCCAGAGGACCTTGAGCAGCCGAGTATATTGGGAGGAGCTTCAGCAGCCAAAGCTGTCTGTGTGCATGGATGGGTTCAAGTATGAAGGATACTCACGCCCAGTCAACCAACGCTGTCTACAGACTCGATGATATCGATCACGAGAGGCTCAAGTACTACATGAACGCCGATCTGCCCTTGGTCGAGGTTTGTGCTACGGACCGGTCACGAATGACAGAAGCAACCTGATTCCGGCCCCTGACACCATCCGCCACCCTTCGTCTTGGGCGACAGACCGCCGGTCTGCTTCCAACACTCGAACAGGTTGAGGAGTTCTCGAACAAGTTCCCGAGCATGGGCTTTACGAGCTTACTCGTACGTAACCGTCGTGTCGTGCGGCAGTCAGTGCGGGCTGTCGTGTGTGGTCACTGTCGGGGTTGGCTACGCCTCGGTGGATGTCAGGACGTCAACGCAAAGGCACCGCAGCTAGTCAAAGCACTGCAACTAGCCCAAGGCTCGCCGCCTGTCAATAACGTCCGTTGTGCTCGTACGACTGCATCCTGCTCAGGAGCGATACGAGGATCTCTCGAGGCTCGATGGCGACTACTTTCTGTGCAATCTCAGAAACCAGAAAGAGGTTGCCACGCTTCTTGAGAACAAGCCGCTCGAACTCCGGGACCGGTTCATCTTCACAAACGCCCCGCACTCAGTCGACGGCGGGTTTGCAGACAAATGCATGATGCTCTTTGTGGATGCGTTTATCGAACGGCGCGAGTGCCCAATCGACCAAAAGATTGTGCTGCCGCGACAGCCTCCCGCAACCATCGAGGCCCTGCGTGTGATCGAGGGGATGCACAAGATCATCACACTCTATCTCTGGCTGAGGTAACGCTGCAGGTCACGGCTCGGGAGAGGAGAGGAGAGGAGAGGATTTCGTGGGATGCTGCGTTCATATCCGCAAGAAGCTCACCGCCAGTGTGCTCCTCTCGCAGCGTCTGCTTCCCAACGTGCTTCACCGATACCGAAAAGGCGGCATACCTGAAGCGCAACTGCGAGCGGCTCATCAATCTTAGTCTCGTGAAGCTCAGCTTCCAGCGATCCAAAAAGAAGGGGCTGCCGCGCGACAAGTCTGCATACAAGGGATCGGCCACGATCGCTCCTGGGCTGGAACACATCGGCCGGACTGAATGGAAGCAGGCCAAGCCTGTTGCACGGACCCTGGGTGTCTTTGGCGATCTTTCGTCGGCACCCTCGTCGGGCAAGAGCGTCTTTAAAGAGATCATCGAGTCTCTGGAAGAAGACGTCATGTCCCGCAAACGCTACGATGCCGATGACGGCAGTTCTGGGCATCCGGACGACCAGGAGGCCTTGGAGAATCGCCAAAAGCCAAAGCCTGACGATGAGAGCATTCGATACTGATGGGTGCAGCAGTAAATATATGAACCGTCTCTGCTCCCTGGGAAATCCTCACGAGAGATGATCGAGTTGGAGCGAACGACTGTGCTCCGGGGCACGAAGCATGGAGCAGCATCGGATTCAACATGGGGAATCAGCAACCGACGGAGCACTCAGTGAGACGGCGCCGCGCCCTGATTGGCTGGAAACCGCGCTTGTTCTGTCGGAGTCGCATCACGTGGACTGCCGGATCAATATTCCCAAATATGGGCGAGGTGCCCAGCACCCAAATCGATGCTGCTGCAAGCGGACACCTTCCAGAGCTGGCCACGCCAGAACAGACCAGGGCAGACCAGAACGCACCAGAGCAGACCTGAACGCACCAGAACGGACCACCGCAGAGAGGAGCCAGGATGAGCAAGGACAACGACAAAGAAACAAACATCAATGTGATCGTGAGAGTCAGGTATGAGTGCCATCAACCGATGAGTGACGATGTTGAGGGGCAGGTTGGTTGCGGCCCTCGAGGTCGGAAGCAGAGCGATGTCTCGCATTGATCTTGGGCTTTAGCGGCACGAAAGCTTTGCTGGACATGCCTCGCGAAGGCGCTGGTCCTTGGTCCAAACGGCGATCGCGCATGAGCTCGTGCAGATACAAGTTGCCTCGAGATTTTAACCCTGTCATGATTGTATGTTCATCCACCAATGTCACCAATGCCACCAACCTGCTCTCTCTCTCTCGATTGATGCCGCCGACTGCCATTCGCATTCTTTGGACCTCCCCGAAACATCAATATCTCGACCAGGCCGAGGAACTCCAAGGAAATCGCCGAGAACAGTCCTTCGGTTGCGTCGGCCCAGAATGGCAAGGAAGTGCTGCTGAAGGTTGGACCGGGCTCGAGCTCGATGAGCACCAAGACCTATCATTTCGACAAGGTTTTTGGGCCAGAAAGCACCCAGAAGAACGTCTTCGATCAAGTGGTCTCTCCCATATTGGAGGAGGTGAGACTGACGAGCGGCATTGATCGCTGTGCCAGAGACGGTGGTGGCAATGAAGCCCGATTTGAGGACGAACGAGCTGGACCTGTGCCCACGTTTGGTCTGCTCTTCCGTCTAACTCGCCATCTTATGGCCCCTCATCTCAACGTTATGCTAACTGCATCCATTGACTGTCGCTGTCGCCTTTGAAATCCTCAACGGACAACTGACAGGTCTTGATGGGCTACAACTGCACCATATTCGCTTATGGTATGTGGGAAGCTGCGCAGGGACAGGACGATTGTTGGAATCGCACAGTCCGCGAAGCAGCCACGGTCTGCGGTTGCTGACGACGTCCATTTTGATGATGCTCCGCTTGTTGGGGGGGGGTGTAGGCCAAACGGGAACCGGCAAGACCTACACGATGGAGGGCAACCTCACAGACCCCAAACACCCTGATGCTGGTGTGATCCCGCGAACCCTGTTCGCACTGTTCGATGCGTTGGACGGCGAATGCGCAGAGTACACGGTCAGAGTTTCGGTATGTACAACTTGCTCATCCGTCGGCCACAGCTCTGTTGGGCAAGGATAGCCAATCAGTGAAAGAGTCGAGTCGACTCACAGGACCGATTGCGCGCTCCTATAGTTTGTTGAGCTCTACAATGAGGAGCTGAAGGACCTGCTTTCTCCCGAGGACGATTTCCGAAAGCTGCGGATCTACGACGATCTTTCTCGGAAGGGATCGGTGGTGATCCAAGGGCTGGAGGAGATCATGGTCAAAAACGCCCAAGATGTGATTTCAATCCTGCAAAAGGGATCGCATAAGCGCCAGATCGCGGCCACCAAGATGAACGAAGTCTCGAGGTGCGCACTGACGTCGACTACAGAGGCTGGGCGGCGGCAACGTGCTACTACCAAGGCTGTGCTAACACACCACCACCAACCCCTCCAGTCGATCCCACAGCATCTTTTCAATCACCGTCCACACCAAAGAGTCAACGCCTGATGGAGAGGAGCTGCTGAAGGTGAGCCGATGCAACTCTTGGGAGCCAGGATGGACTGTCACAGCGCCGATGTGGCCCGTCGTAGCACCGGCAGACAAGCTTACTTCTACTGCTGCTGATTAACAAACGCTCGACTCCGTTTCACAGATCGGAAAGCTCAATCTTGTCGACTTGGCTGGCTCTGAGAACATTGCCCGATCCGGTGCCGAGAAAATGCGAGCCAAGGAGGCCGGAATGATCAACCAGGTACTGGCGAGACGGCAGCATACATGGGACAGAGCACTGGATGAATACTCACCAACATAGTTCCTGAGGGCGCTTACGCTGCGTCATTCCGAATCGGACCGAGTTTCCCGAATGCACGCGACGCTCTTCCACTAACGTGCGGATCGACCTGGACACCTGCGCTTGTATCATATCTAGAGCCTGCTCACTCTGGGCCGCGTTATCGACGCCCTTGTGGGTCGCAGCCCGCACATTCCCTATCGCGAGAGTAAACTGACTCGCCTCCTCCAAGATTCACTCGGTAGGCTGGACTCTCGGCAAGCAGACAGGCAGTGAGATTATCTGGGGCATCGTCCATCTGCAGCTAACGATTCCACTTTCAACTTGAATCCCCGAATCAGGTGGCCGCACCAAGACTTGCATCATTGCTGCAGGTAAGTCTGGCGAGACGGCCGGTCCAGAAGAGTAGATTCGCACCATAACACGGGCTTGCCGATACGTTGCCGGCCCACAGTATCTCCGGCCAAGTGCAACTTGGAAGAATCGCAGTCCACGCTGGACTACGCCAGTCGAGCCAAGAACATCCGAAACAAGCCCGAAGTCAACCAGAAGATGACCAAGAAGGCGCTGATACGCGAGTATGCCTTCGAGATCGAGAGGCTGCAAAACGACCTGCAGGCTGCGCGAGACAAGAACGGCATCTACTTGTCGCAGGAGGTATGGGCATGCAAGACTGCTTTCCTCGTGTGCTTCCCTTTCTGGGTTTCTGGATGTCCGCCCCGGGTTGAAAGGGCTGCAATCTGGGAACGCATGCACACCAATCGAGGGGGGTATAGTCGACCGCACGGACCTTGCTCCGGCACGTTCTGATCACTGTTGCATTGGAAAACCCCGCTCGGATGCACCAGACCTACCAAAGCATCGTTGGTGAGAGCCAGGGACGAAAGGAGCGCATCGAGGAGCTCCTGAAGAACATCGAGCACCGCCAAGAAATGATTCGTCATCTCGAGACAAAGTTTGAGCAAAACACAGAGCTGCTCAAGACCACGAACGAAAGTCTGACTGCGGCCCTGGTGAGGACAACGAAACGAAGGAAGGGAGGGGCGGAGATCCTGATGGCGGAGCAGCGACGAAGCCGATCGCATGCGCCACCTTGGAGAGCAATGCAACCTCCACTGACAAGTCAAAAACGCCATTACTCCCTCTCAGAATGAGATTGACGAGAAGAAAAATGAACTGAATGAGACCCTCCAACAATTGGAAACCACCCGCGATTCCCTCCAGAACCAAATCATCATCACGAGGTAGGTTATAGAGTGACAGGATAGGCAGACGTGACTGAGGATCGCAAGCAAGGACGATTCATAAGGACAACGGTGTTTGAAACCACCTCGATGAGGCGGCTGCATTTGGGTGACAGAGGAGGGTCTCACAGCCCGGAATACGTTGGGTCTGTGCATGCCTGACCTTTGTGCGCCTGATCTGACCCCACTTGCACCGTCAGTGCCTATGCCGAAACCGAGAAGCGCATGGATGCGCTCGCCTCCGGTCTCGTCTCCACACTCAAGTCGAGCGTGCAAGATATTCACGGACTGCATTCCAAGCTAGGTACTATGCTTTGCCCAGTCATTGCGATATGCGTTTGGAGCGACAAAAACGGAGTCTGGCCGCCACCAATCCCCGCATCTGAGTTCATCCTCGTATCTGGTCCTCGTATCTGGTCCCCGTATCTGGTCCTCGTATCTGATCCTCGTATCACATCCTCACATCTTGTCCCTCGTATCTACATCGACCTTACAGAGCGCAAGTCGGCCCTCGAGATCCAAAACACCAGAGTCTTCTCGGAATTCCAAGAGGACCTGCAGAGCCATGTCCACACGATCGAAACCCAAGTCGATAATATGAGAAACAGTACCAGCGAGTTTCTGGATTCGCTCGCCAGCAAATTTGGACTGTGTTCGTCACAGCTATCCAAGGTAGCTTAACCACCTTTTTTTACTCGGCGACTGGGGCACTTTGGCAAACCGACAAAGACACACACACACACACACACACGCCGAGATATCGGAACTAAACAGACTTTGCTCCAACATCCTCATCGCCACGTTCCCGCTAATGCTTTCTCCAGGACTGGGCTGATGCTTTGGCCCAGCACGATGCTGGCCTGCATCATTTGCTCGGCCATAGCGAGCAAATCAAGGCCCAACTTGATACCGGTAATCAAGCACTGCAAAGTGATTTGAGCCAGCTCGAAGACTTGATCAAGGCCATTCGCATAGAGGCACACGACCGAGCCCGTGCCAGTGTCGAGGGCAACGTGCGTGTGTTCGAGTCGATGAGGCAGGCTTTCGGACAGCACCAGACCGAGGTAAAGAACTCAACAGAAGCAACTGAGACGATCAATTGTAGCCAACATGGGGGAGGGATACGACGGTGACCGGCAGAGTGTCTGTGGTGGGATAACCAACGAAACTCTTGCTAGATGCTTGTCTGGAGCCAGCAGTTTGGCAGCGAGCTCCGAGCTGCGTTCTCAACCATGGAAGGCTACATCAACCAGCGCAAGGTCGCCGAGTCACAGCGAGAAGCACAGGTGCAGCAAGTGCTTCGTGCCGAGGTGAGTAGTGCGTTGCACGAGCGATTCGTAGAATCGAGGCGTGGTCTGGGCGAAGGGGTGGCGTCGGCGGTGAGTTGGTTGGGACAGCAAGACCTTGGCCTGTGCGCCTGCATGGTGTTATTGCGCATCAATGTGCGCATTAGCGTCATGCGACGACTGCGATTCGGGTGGTCAGGACACCGATGTGTCTGGACTCATGAGAGCGGTGGGTCTCCTTGTGCTGCTTGTACTTATGCAGCTCATTGCCTCCGCTCCACGCGTATCCAGATCACTGCCCTGCAGGAGCAAAACCGCTTATTGCGTGAGCAGCTGGCACAGGAACGCGAGGCCGTGCCTTTGGCAACGCAGACCCTGCTCTCGGATATCACGCAGCTGGTCACAGCGTTCTCTAGTCGCCGAGAGCAAGCATTCACTGAGACGGCGACCCGACAGTGCGATGCTGCCCAAGAAGCGGATTGATCATATCCTTTTTATGAATGCGGCAGAGGGTGGCGATTGGCTTCGTGGAGTTTGGTCAGGATTGAGTCTCCCCCCGCTACTCCGCGCAGGCAGCGGTCTGGGCTAGCATGGAGGGAGACCCTTTTCACAAGAGTCACTGACCGAATCCGCAAAGGGCAAGGATGCGATTGGTGATGCTACAGCGCGATGTTGTTAGTCCATAACTTTGCAGTGGCTGTGTTTTACGTCTGGAAGGTCTCTTTAGCACCGCAGCGGCGTTTGCCGACGACTCGGTCAAGACGCACGATGCGGCACTTGTGGAGCTAGGCACACGATCGACCGACGCAGAGCAAAACGTTGGCACTCGGAAGCAACCTGGTGGATGAGAAGATGCGGTCGTTTGTCGATGGTACACATGGTGTTCAGCAGACCTGCAGGCGCACACTGAAGCCACCGTGGATACCGTTGAGCAAGGCACCACGAAGCTGGCGGCCACTGTCGAGGCTGGGCGGTGAGACACGAACTGTGCATGATTGGATGTTGTGGAGTCGGGCGAGTATTTGGGGCGTCTTTGACGGTTGATGCAGCGGAGGTTGGGCGACAAAGGCCCGGCCAACCCAAGTCGCTGGGTATCCACTGGCGCAGCCTACTCGACTGATGTGAATGACGCCATTGACGCTACTAATGTGACCGATGCGACTGTCTCAACCTGGATTTAGCCCAACTGGCTCGGCAACAGAGACACGAAGCTGCGGCCGAGACGGCCACGGTTGCAGAGCAGGATACACAAAGTATCCTCAACGATATGAAGACACGATCAAGTCAACTTGGCGAGGCAACCTTGGCGCACTTGAGTGCATGGGCACAGGAGGTATGTAGGGGTTGCGTCTGGAAGAGCAGGATGAGTCACGAGCAGACAGATCGGTGGCAAGCAAAGGCGCGATAAAACTTGACGGCAGTGGTGATGGTGGTGGATCGGCTTCCAAGCCAAGGCGATATCCTCACAATCCCTTGGTGTGCGACGCTTGACAGACCGAAGAGTTCACGGTTCCGCAATCCGAGGATCTGTTCGATCAGATCGACTCTACAATCGACCAGATGCAGCAAAAGATTGCGTGCCAGGTGATTGCCATTGACACTCCGACGGGCAAGACTCCGCGCAAGAGACCGATCCGGTGAGTCGCCAAAAGCCGAATTATCCCTGGGGTGACGAGGACAGCAACAGAGCCGGAATTCCGGCCCGGACAAGGCACAGGAAGCATCCAGGCGACACAGCGGCACAGATGGCTGTCTAGTGACCGAGATCGACTCGGATGGACTCGGA